>NC_086246.1:38112500-38220000 GCF_036321145.2 Pelmatolapia mariae | reverse complement strand
ATATTTCAAAATATGAACAATAATGAATAAGACCAGCAAATAAGATTCTATCAGGAAATACTAGAGGTATATGGAGGCCTTAACTCAACTCAGGCGTAGGTTGGTTTTCTCATACTTTTGTACACTCTCATATACATGTATTTTCACACTGGAGAAGTCGCCCCCTGTTGGGTATTAGAAAGAATTCAGAGAAATGATAATAATTTTCCGAAAGGAGAACAGTCAGGCTTTATTCATCCTGGAGTCCATAAACATGTTATTGTATAGCACTTGCGTCATAACTCCACCACACACACACACACACACACACACACTCACTCATTTTCATATCTTAGTGAGGACGTCTAATTGACATAATGCTTTCCCTAGCCGCTTACCCTAACCATCAAAAATGAATGCCTAACCCTTAGCCTAAACATAACCTAATTGTAACTCTGACACTAAAACCACATTTTGAGCCTCAAAAATGCCTTAAAACTCATGGGGACAGGGACATGGTGACTCTTGGTCCCCACAAGTATAGTGACATCCCAATTTTCTGTCCTCACAAAGGTGTCTAAACATGTACACACACACATCCTTCTTATAGTTAAAAACCCCCCCAAAAATAACATTTCGCCATATTAAAAACAGCGTATGTAAATTTTCAAGAAAGAGCTGTTTTCATGATTTTAAATCTGTCTCTGCAGATTCCTGTTCTCATCAACCTGAGTCAGGATGCAGATGTGAACCTGCCAGTTAAACCGCTCATCTTTGCTTTGGCTATGGGAGCCTGTCTGGGTGGTAAGTATTGCTTCTTGGGCCTCATATGCTGTATTATAAAAATAATGCATTGCATGTCAGTTTTGGGAAAAATACACAACAGCCTTCCAGACTCCCTCACAGACATCAGGGACTTTATAGTTTATCCCTGTTTGAAAGGTGTGGATCTTTATTGATGACGGCTGCCAGAAGAAGACAACATATGCTCCAGGTGACAGCCACACTTTGTACAGCTGTGTCACTCCCCGGGGAGGTCAGGCTGCGCTCTTTGTGGGAGCAGCCTCAGGGCTCTCAGAGATCGCCTCACTCAGGCTCATTCTGCGCCCCAGTGGCCAGCCCTTCATCCGACTGTGGCTCTGCTCCGATGGGAAGGACACAAATAGAGAGAGAGAGCTGTCATAGTGTTTCAGTTTAATCAACTGCACTGTGACAGGTCTTTATCGACTGGCAGTGTGATGTTGCCCCTGCCAAACTCCATCCTCACACTGACACCTTTTGAGATGTGGGCAGTATTGAACTGCAGGATGGGTATGCGTGCTGACTGTTAAAGTAATGCATTATGAGATTAAGTAAGAAATTACCAAGACAACGCTGAAAAGTGATCAACAGTATTATAAGACTGTAAAGTACTCATGCTCATAATGTTAAAATATTTTACGTTAACTTATGTTTTGCTCAGTTCTATATTTTTATTATTGGGTTCTTCTAGAGCAGCATTGCACGAGTTGAACGCGAGTCATTACTCATCTTCTACTAAACGTTGATGCAGCCACTCGCTCCACTCTCTTCCTGAAACAAGCATCCTGTCTTTTTATGGCCTCTCTTCCTTAAAAGCACACTTTCCTCTTACTTCTAATGAGTTTCTGCATACAGAACGTGATGGTTCTGTGCAGTGTGTCTTCCTCTTGCAGCGGTAGAGGAAACCAACTGAGAAACATAATTTCCCATTCTGAAACAGTAGTTACAGTAGAGATTTGTTCCAAGTGTCAATACAAGACAAACATTTCAGAGATGTGTAAGTAACCAATCACTGAAATGTGCTTTTCTAACTCGTCTTCATTTCCCTTTACAGATGAAAAATCATCATCTTCTAACATTAGCCAGCTAAAGATCCACCTTCATAGTGGGCTCTGATTGCAGAAGCTGACTTTCTGGTCTTTAGCTGTTTTGTGTTTTTTTTCTGAGAAAAGAAAACTAATATCCACGGCTCTACTTCTTCAGGAAATGCATAGTATTTCAAGTTTTTTTTTCTGGTCAACCTCCAAAAAATTTTTTAAGCAAACTGATGGAAGTATTTCTGAGTCAGACTGAGCAGGTGGGTGGGCGTGCTGTGTTCAGAGCAGAGCTTTTTCTGAAACCGTACAAAGAGAGACCCTCCATTTAATGCCAATCAGATCCAAGAATAGAAAACAAAATGTTTTTGAAACAGGATGTGAAACAGTGCAGCGTTTCAGAGACACTGACCTGTTTATTTGCAACATTAGCCATGTATAATATGAGCGTCCAGCTTTGTAGCATTATCTGTTTGCTGGGAAGTAATAACAAGCAGTTTAAAAGTTTTCTGACTTTTTTCTCTTTTCTGTTTAGGAAATGGCACATTGATAGGAGCATCAGCCAACGTTGTGTGTGCAGGCATCGCTGAGCAACACGGATATGGCTTTTCCTTCATGGAGTTCTTCAAGTAAGCAAAGGCGCCATTAACAGCACAAAGCAGTCCCATACACAATGAGGTCATAAACAGCAAGTTTAAGAAAAGTTCCTCTGTTCTTGGTTTGTGGTGCTGAAATACGATAGGCTATTCAGCCTGAGGGGCTACTTACACATTTATGTCCATCGTATGTTGCATTAGAAATGGCCAACAATGTGTATGCATAGCCTGAGAACATTTAGAGAAAAACCAAACGTGTCGCACTGAGTGTCATATGACAGAACACGTTTAGTTTGTCTTTGTGCAGCAGGTGCAGTGTTCTGTGAGCAGACTCCAGGAAACAACACGACACGCACGGGTTTGTTATGTAGTGCAAGCAGTGATTTGAGTCTGTGTCCTCTTCAGTGACCCTGTAGAGAAATGTTTACTACAGCGAGTGTGGAGGAAGTCAACCTGCAGTAATATTCTGTCATGACGACAGAAATAGAAGTCCCCCAGTCACGCTGAACCATGAAAGAGGCATAAACAGTGTAGCATATGTGTGACTGATTGAACTGATACTGAGTGAAACTGTCCAACGAGGGAGCCTGATTTCAGAACTCTAGGGTGGTTGCAAGTCGAATGAATGGCAGAAAATGTGGTTATATCGCAGGCTGGATGGTCAGCAGGCTTCCTATCAGGTTGCCACCTGCTCACTGATAATTTGCACCCTGGTGACACAGCAGCCAGACATACTTTATGGTTTGCTTGTTGGAGAAGCCGAAGGGGTCAGTTATGTTGAAAAAAGCATGAATATGAGTCTGATTAGGCTTGATATGCAATTGCTTTGAAACTGCATCGCCGTTTTATTTGGGGATCAGCGAAAATTTATTGCGTGTATGGGATGAAAAGAGACAAAGTCAGAGGATTTCTTTTGGGATTTGTGTAACAGATTTGAACAGAGACATTAAACTTGTGACACTTTTGACTGAACGCGGTGTCTGTGGCTGGCTGTAGATTATTGTCATCAAAGATCTGAAAGTGTTTTCACTGGATGGAGTGACAGCGCTCCATCTTTGCTATTCAGTCCTTTCATCTGAATGACTTGCACTTGTCATTTCTTTCATCAGATCAATCACAGACAACATTTATACTGATATTCTATCTATACTTATCACCTAACATTTTCTGAAGCACCACCGTGAAGATGACATTTCAGTTTGTAGTCTAAAGAACATTGGCGTTCCCGTTCCCAGTCCTTCCATGTGCAAATCTGGAGACGAGGAGAGCAGGACCGAGCACCCCCAGACAGAACAGAGTGGGCTTCGTCATATAACAGTGTGTTAAAATTATGTGATATAAAAAGCAGGAGCTGAGGAAGAGATGGGTTGCTAAGAGGTTTGCAGATGCTGCAGCCAGGCCAAAGTATCTTTAATGGTTAATCTAGCTGTTTAAGTTGTGTAATCCTGGCTTGATTTTAAGGAACATGCTAAATGGATTGGCACTTATTAACGGCTTCTACTCAGTACTTTCTAGTATTCACACACACATTCACACACCATTAAATGCCCAAAGGATACTTCAGCATGTGGACTGGAGGAGTCAGGGATCAGTCCACAGGGACCAACCCAAATGTTCTAGCTTTTAGTTCCCAGATGTTTCCCAGTATCTTCCTCTGTCTTAACCCTTTCATGCATAGTGGTCACTACAGTGGACAGCTATTCAAAGGCTGTTTTCTTGTATTTGTGTCAGTGTTGATGGTATACTTGCACATAAACCACTACATAGGACACTGATGTGTCACTCCATACCCTGGCACCCACTGGTCGTTTAATGTTACTATAGATGCATGACGTGTGTCATTGTAATTATTGTTTTTTAACCCTGTCATGCATGAATTATGACAACCTCAATCAGGATTTTTTCTGAAGTATTTTAGTCATCTTTTCATGCCTAAAGATGAATAAAATAAATGAATAAAAAAAATCCTGACTGAGGGTTGTCATAATTCATGCATGAAAGGGTTAATGTGTTCCCTGGTCTGATATTTTGTTAGCAGTTAGTTTTCATGTACTGGTCTCTTGTTTTACTGTGAAAGTTTTCTTCAATTCCCTGTGTTGGTTTTGCTTCCCCTTGATTGATTATCCTGTGTGTCTTCACCTGGTTGTAAGCCTTTCACCCATTTTCTTTCGTTCCAATCAATCAGCCTTGGGTCTGTTTATAGACCAAGGGCTATAAATAGACTTCCTCTTTGTACTGTTATATTCGTGTGTGTGTGTGTGTGTGTGTGTGTGTGTGTGTGTGTGTGTGTGTGTGTGTGTGTGTGTGTGTGTGTGTGTGTGTTTTCTTCCGTGCTGTCCTGTTCACCTTTTGCTTAAATTCTCTGGCTCCTTGTATTTGCCTTGCTGTCTATACTGTCTTTTTTCTCTTGTATTTGGACTTTTTGTCACTTTGTGGATTTTGCTATCAGCTTTCTGTTGGAATCCTCCTGTGTTCAGCATTTTGGGTCCTCAAGTCCACACTGTACACAGCATCACTCTGAAAGGCACACCCTAATCAGCTCAGCCATCAGCTGATCAGTCAGGATTGTGACTTTGTGGCCTAACTCAACTAACGCTATGCTCAATTTGTTGTTTTCAGTGAGTTGCAATTTATTCTAAAGACTTGCAGAAGTATTGTACTTCCCACATACCTAAGCTACAGGATATGTTACTATGTTACTACTACATTTTAATATTATAATCTGATCTGTAGCAGGTTGCTTCATTGATATTCCTATTTACAGCTAATGAGACTGTGGCTGAGAAGAAAAAGAACAACTGCAGGTGACCTTTGGCATTAAGAAAATTCCACCACTACTTTTTCAGCCTTCGTTACCTGCTCAATCGGCTCTGACATGCCGCTAAAGCCAGTGAAGTAATTGGTGGAAAATGTGTCAGAGTTGGTTAAAGCTCGTTGACAAATTTCTTAGTGCACAAAAAAGACTCTGGGATGTCTGTCTGCAAAGGATTTCATTGAAATGGAGGGAAACAGTTGCAACCCGTCAGCTCTACTTCTCTCCTGCTGTAGCTGTGTTTACAGTTATTGGACAGGAGCATTGCTCTTGGCTGAAGCACTGTCTGTAATTGGCTGTCTGTGGCAAGGGTCACTGGTGTTCAGAGAGACAGGCAAGGGGGAGCGAAGTCTGGTCTGCAACTCCGGGCAGCTGGGATTGACTAGTGCTGTATCAGGAGGATGAATTCAGGGGCCAGATGAGCCCACGGGGGCACAAATGCCTTTTTGATAAGCCATCACAAAGGAAAATGAGTGGCCTCGAATAGCTCAGCAGTTAGCATGGTCCCTGTTGCTTCCTTCGTGCCTCAAGGCCCTTATCATCCACCTCTCCACAAACCATTAACCTAAGGTGCATCACTAAAGTAACAGCTCTGTATGTTGTGTATAGTCCAGGTCGGTTGAATAGAGACTGCCACGGGTGCTTGTAATGCATTACACTCTAGAATAGACCCACTGCACAATGTACTTGTAAATGCCTATCAATGTAGCAAATTGCTACAGTTTTGAGACACAAAAACAAATGACATTAGACAATGTAAGGTGCTTCAGAGTGTCTTTTTTTTTTTTTGACCACATGTTGCACATGTACAGTCATCTGCAGGAAATCTATACAGAAAACAATAAGCCTCTGCACTACAGAGGCAGGTGTTTTAGCTTTATTTCTAATAAACACTGCAATCACGCTCATACATATTTTTGGAGGTTTTTTTGTGTACCGCTTCACAACTTAAACACTGCACGAGTGTGCTTTTTGTGCTCGTTGAATAGAACAGGTCAACCATTATCACAGGGGAGCAGTGCTGCTCTCTCTGTCCTACAGCCTCCACAGTCAGAGAAGCGCGGCCCATTGGTTTATCTAAAGAGTCTTTGAGATTGCATCAGGACTTTCAAAGAGCTCCCATCATATGCAATTAAGTCATTGTGTGAGATCACAAGGTTTGATGGGGATTTTTACACAAGGTGAACCCTGCTCCTCTCTGTGGTATATTGTGGTGTCTTTTTCATGTGCCCCGTGTCCCCTCATGCTGTGCCTGTGATCGGGAAATGGGTATTACTCCGTAGAAAGGGATTCACTCATGCAGAGGTGACCTCAGGCTGTCTGACAGTGATAACAGTCAGACAGGCCCATTTTTTCCCACAAGCAATATGTGATTATAGTGTAGTTTAAATGAAAAAGCATGTGGTATTAACAGAAACAGAGCAGTGTAGTCAAAGAACTGAATTCTCACATTACAAATCAATATAAACACCAAAGCTGAAGTGGCCCTCCATCTGTGCAGCTAAATGCTGCATTACTGTCCAGTCTGGAGGTGCTTTAGAGCACTGACAGACCTGTTCTATTCCATGCCTTCTCTGTGGTTCATCAACATATGAGGATGTTCACTTGTGCACAAAATAGGTAGCATTACCCACTTTGCATCTTTTTGCACAATATTATTTCCAGTAGCTGTCGGGTGCATATTGACAGCTGCACTAAAAGCTTTGTGTATGTGGCTTCCTAATAAAACCTGTGACAGCTTCCATTTTAATCAACAAATTCAACACAGATCATCGGCTGCTTTTGTCTTTGTTTAATCAGGACAGAATTTCATCCAGCAGATCTACCACGGCTTGATTGCAAACTGTCATGTGCAAAAACCTAAACCTCTACACTCATACAACTGATGAGAAAGGACTGGACATAGGAAACTCTTAATTAATATATGGAAAATAAGGTGAAAGGCATTCTATGGAGCACTGAAAAGGAACTCTTTTCTTTGGCTCTGGCTCTACTCTGGCAGCTGCAGTTCAACCCCAAGATTTAAAGCGCCACATGGTGATCTAAATCTTGGAAGCAACCACTGGAGAGCTGGGGGGCATATAGGGAAACAGACTAATAGGTTATTGAAATATGTTGAGCCTGAAGTCAGAGTTTTCAGTGTCTTGAAGGTGGCGCTTTTCATCTGATTAGGTCACCACAGTAACTTATACTGAACTCATAACCTGGTCCAGAGTTGGTTATAAGGGTTAACACCACAGGAGGAAGATGTGACACCGTCCTTTGTAGTCAGCCATTCTGAAGAATGCTGCTTACAAAGCAGACCCTCATGCAGGGTGGATTTTGAATGACTTCTGTGCTGTAGCAGTGTCTGGCGATGGTAGACAAGAACACCAGTTCCTTTCAGGTGCATGAAAATGAAGAACGTTTGGATAGGAAACTAAGAATGTTACTACTGCAAAATGCTTACACCTTCTAGAGAAAAGGCATTTACCATACTGAAAGTTTAGAGATGTGATACCAGTACTACAGAAGATGCTTTCTTCTGTAGATCATTTACTTATTATCAGAAAATAGTTCTAAACTTAATATATATTAGCTAAAATCTTTTTAGTAAATCTTATATTATTTTCATCTTTTCTACACAGTTCCCCTCACTTTTGCTACTGATGCGTAAATAATGATAATCACTCAAAAATGACAATGACCATTATGACTCAGTTGAGAAACTTTGAAACTGTTTTTTTTTTTTTGTTACAATTAAAATGAAACAGAATGTCTTAAAATCATGAATGTGCTGAAGTGCCTATAAAGCCTTAATATTCTTCAGTCCAAGTACGTATTTGCCATTTCTGCAAGCATATTCACAGGAAACTTCATAATTTGGTTTGAGCAGCAGAGATGGTACACTGACTGCAGTTTTCACACAGGCACTTACACATATAAACCCAGTTCCTACAAAGTAGAGACACTGTATAAAACAGATAAAAACAGAACACAATGATTTACAAATCTCATAAACCCATATTGTATTTATAAGAGGACATATAAAACAAAGAAACAAAAAAAAATGCTTAAATTGACAAAATGTACCCTTTTAGGATAAAAAAAAAACAACATCTTGGAGTTGTATGCTTTTCCAGAGATAATTCAGGAGAGAGAAATGCATCCAGACACTTTTGAACAGAACAGGAAATAGATGGCAGCTGTCTCATTTCAATCAGTAGATGAACTGGCAAATATTTATATTGCACTGACACACACACACACACACACCAGATGTGTGGTGGAAATACCTACGTGCTATCATAGAAGTAATGTAGGTTTTTTTTGGCTGTATCATATGACATGAATCAACAGTGGTTCAGTAATGTGATCCTTGCAAGTGCTGCAAACATAGCTGAAGTGTGGATCGAGGGCTCGAGCTTGTTGTCTCTTGGTTGCAGCTTTTTTTGTTTTGCCCCTCTTCAATCCTTCAGCACTGTGATGCCAAACTGTGATGATTTGGGTCGTTCCCATTCATTAGGGTTGATGCCCCTGATGTTCAGGTCCCATCTGCAAACAGGACCTGCTGAGATGCTGGGGGACATCTGGTCACCTGATGTTCATGTCGATCGAGATAGGCTCCGATCGACACTGACAGGAGGAGGAGAGGCATGCTCTGACAGCCTGCTTGTTTAAGCACAGTTATGTTAGCGACTATTTGTTGTAGGCAGTGAAGGTGAAATGGTTCTAGGCGATTCTTTTGATGACCCGCACTCTCTTGTTTGTCTTTTTGCCTAGTAAATGATACTATGGGCTGCTGCTGGCGACGACAGAACCCAAACAGCTAAAATAATCTGTCATTTTGTTGGTTTTCTTGATGCTGATAGCCAGCCCAGACTCACTGCAGGCATGAGCAAACTGGTTGATGAGCTGCTTAAGGTCCTCCTTAGTGTCACCTCTCTGAGTTGCATCATCAGAGAAAGATAGTTCTCTGATGAGAACTTTAAAAGCCTTGGCCTTCAGCAGACGGCCCTATACGACTACCGTAGTGACCCGTAAAGGCAGCTAAACATAAGAAAATGAAAAAGAAAACAAAGTTGTGGGCAGCTGCAGTGATCATCAGATACTCATTCTGAACCCAAATGGTCATCTCAAGCCTTGAGATCCTCTAAGAAGGGGTCATGTCCAGGTTAACTGAAAATACACACAGCAAAGAGACGGGTAACCTTTTGTCTCTCTGACAATCAGACTTGCACGGTTAACCTTGCCATTTCATATAAGCATCTGTGTGCTTTATAAGCTACACATAAAACCACACGTAAGCCAAATATAATGTTTATCGTCATAATAATTGCATTTGAATTAACTGTCATCATTTTGTCTTTAATCCTAATATAAAGATTAACACAGATAATATAGCAGCTGCATGTTTATGTTTTTTTTCCAGGCTGATTTGGCCCAAACTTTTTCTCTTCAGTCTGTCAGAGTGAGAGCAACATCTGCTCTTAATGATATTTTAATGATATGTTCTCTTATTTTTTAGTCTTAATTAGTCCTTTTCTGCTTTGATGAAGACTGATGGCTGGCACGCTGAATATACATGCATTTTCTGTTTTTGTCCTCCAAAGTGATCCGTGGCACAGAGTGAGGATGAACAGATCTCTGGCCCTCGGAGCTGCCATGTGTCCATATAGGACATGGTAGACATCCAAACACGAGCCATCTGCAGTTCAGGAGTCATCTAAGGACACATTTTAATTAAGGAGACTAATTCAGGGATGAGAAGCAGAAACATACATGGCAGCAGTCACCACCAATGCTTCATGCAGGGGACTACATTTCAGTCATTACATTCAGAAGAAGGCTGGCCTTTAAAAATGTCACCATGTGAAGCCATTTCTGTTTCAATCAAAAACTTTGGACTAACGAGATGTGTGCATGCAGCCGAGGACTTTTTAGATTGTTCCGTTGTACGCAATGTGCATGTCTCGGAGCATCTGCTAGCTTTAGTGTGCAGGAAGACAAGCCTTCACCTGCAGGCTGATGTGTCCTTGATCAAGACGCTGAATTTTTAACGGCTCTGAGCGGCTGTGCAGCTCTGACCTCCCTGTGCTGCAGGCTGAGTGAAGACAGAGTTAGCTGTGGAGCTCAGCAAAGTGTCACACATCAATAAGACTGGGTTTTGCAATAATTTAGTTTTCTCTATATGAGGAGTTGGACTGTCTGTGGCTGCCAAAGGTCAAAATATGTCTCTCACAAAGAGAGATGATAATAAAGAGAAGAAAAATCCCTGTAAGATAAAGGTCTTTTATTACTTTTTCAAACCTAGCTTTAGTGCCAGGATTTTTTAATGCCATTTTTGGTAATATATTTTTTTAAAGGAGAAATTTGAGAGAATAAACCAGGATAAATGTAAATGGAAGCTATGACTTCATGTGACATTACACGATGCTTTACACTTATTGAAGCAAATTGCTGTTTTCTTCAGTAAGACATGTGAAAGGTGCTGGAGCTATAGTAGAAAATAATAAAAGTAGTAAACACCATTTCTTGACTTGTTGTTCTGTGTGTACTGGAGCTTATGTTCCTGCTAAACTAACAGCTTCCATTGAATCATGCAACAATAGCAAAATAATAGAAGACACACACTGATGGGAACAATGAATACATTTTAAGATGATGACAACAACTACAAAAACACTGCCAATCAGCTCCTTCTCCAAGGCAAGAGACAAATTACACGAGAGTTGGTGGACAGAGGGAGGATTTGATGAGACTCCAAATTACTTTTCTTAAAATGGTGATATTGGTGGAGGTTGAGCTCTGAGACTTTTTTGAGTGGCTAACTATATTTATCTCAACAAAAGAAAACAAGTGAAGCATAGATCTAGTTCAGGACAGTTCATACCATCCTGTTAATTCAAATGGCTAATCTAGGGCACATCTGCAATCCACTTGACAACCCACCCGTCCCCCTGCTCCTCCTTTATTGCTGTTTCTGACTTTCTGTATATGCCCTGATCAGAGACAGGCCACCACATGCAGGTTACTGCAGCCCGTAAATCTTTTTATTCCACTAATCCTGACTGAAGTGCTGATCATTGCAACTAACTTGCTCTTCTCTTTCATTTGTACAGGCTGGGATTCCCCATGATGATAATGACATGCATGATCGGCATGTGCTACCTGCTGGCCACACACATCGGACTGGGATGGAACATGTGAACCATACCTGCTGCACAGAGATCTAAAGAAACTGTGTGACCACTCCTCCAAGAGTCTGAGTTCACTGTAACGTGATGTGTAACCTGACTGCTCAGTTTACCGGCATTATATGAAGCACTGCAGCCATATTTTTCAAAGCACGGAAAGGTGGTGTCTTTGAGTAAAGTGTAGACCATCAGGGACCAGATTTATCTGAGCTTTGACCAAAATGCAAGAAATTTCTGAAACAAAAATGTCACCAGTCCATTATGGTGTACATGGTGCTATGGCTTCACAGGGTAAAATAACTAGTGTAAACATTTGAAGGTGTGCTCGCTGATGTCAGACTGTCCGTTCTTTTGGAAACAGACAAAAAAGAAACAAAAAAAGAAAAAGTGGCCTGTTTAGAAAACCAATCACGAACATTACACCAGTGGTTTACCAAACTTCTGTTTATATTTACAACAAGATCCAGTGAAAGGGATTTTCTAATGGTTTGTGTCAAAGGCAGCATCAATTTAACTGCAAAGAACAGATGAGATAAGAAAGCAGTTGTAGACTGTGGTCGAAGCATTGTATACCACCTAGTGGATTGTGTACATGTAAACTCACTGATTTATTTCAGCAATCATATTCATCATGTAAATGCTTTCACTGCACTGAACAGCATCTTCTTACTTTATCTGTTTTTCTGTATGCATTGTACAGCCCAACATCCCGAACAGCCAAAAGGAGAACGAAAAATAAATCGAGGAATAAACTTGTGTGTAAGAATTTATATTTATTACAGGTGCTCATCAGGGAAACACAGACTTTAGACACTATTGAAAAACTTTAGACCCGTCTATTCTGCAGCCAGAACTCAAAAGACCTTCCAGGAATGGTGATGCTATTTTCCAGAGGATTGACTGTTGATCCCTAATCTGGAACCTAACCAGCTCCAAAAGGTACTATGGCGATATAGTCTGGTAAGAAGTGAACCCCACCTACTTAGCAGAGTAAACCCTGAAGTTCCTTGGATAAGCCCAAAACCTGCACAAGCCAGTGTACTCCTAGTCTCGGTCCCAAGCCCAGATAAACAGGATCTGGGACAGAATCTTTGCCAAGTCAAATGTGCGGCTCATGAAGAATGTGATTCCCTAATCAATCGTTGGTTGATCAGGGTGCCGCCGCAAACTGCTACTGTTTGCTGAAGACAAAGAGGAGAGGGTGAAGATTCATGGATGTAGTTAGGAGAACATGCAGATGATTGGTGGGACAGAGGAGGATGCTAGGGATAGGGTGAGATGTGCAGATGTGGCGACACCTGAAAAGAAGCAGCTGAATGAAGAAGAGGAAGGGTTTTGGTACAGTAGATAACAGACTGCGTTTCTTGTTTCTGTGTGGGAAATGCTTTCTGACTTTTCAGTTAGACCGACTCTCTCGAGCTACATTCACAGCTCTACTTTCACCGTTTACCAGCAGTGAGAGAGTAAAACTGACTCTTGTTTTTCCTTTAATGAGTCAGGCTCCAGGCCAGCAAAACTCTAGCAGCACAGATCGATGTACAGCATGCAGTTCCTGTAGGACTGCTGTTCCATATTAACAATTTTTACTCCCAGGGGAACGTGAAGTGGGGGACACATCAGCTGGTTAGAGTCACTGGAAATATGTAGCATCCACTTTGTTGCCCCTTTCGAACTGTGCTCAGGATCACAGGTAGTTAATTAAAGACCTCAGAGAACTTTATCATTATACATTAATGTATTTAATGTGTTTCAGGATTTAGAGTCATCTATAGCTGGAGGCTCAACCTGCTTTTTTCATCTCCACTAAACTTTAAAACCTCTCTCTCTCTGACACACACAGTCACATGCTGTCAAGAGTGTTTTTAGCATGGGATGACAATGGCAGCCCGTCTGCCAGCAGATCTACCAGGATCTGAAATACTTCACTATTTACTCAGTGGATCACCCTGATTTTTTTCCTTTAAACAGAGAGTTGTGGTTGCCAGATGATGAAAAAAAACTGTAAAAGTGATCCCTGCGTAGGTTCCTCATTCATCTAATTTGTCCCTTGTGGAGGTGATCCCAAGGATCATTGACCCAATACTGGTTATGTGAGTCATCACATGAGCCAAAGGGTGAAAAAAAATGTTCAGATTCTGGACCAACAGCACAGATAGTTTGAAAAAAGTCAAGGAGGTTGTCTGTGTTCACTGTGATTGGCCATCACTGATCAGAGGTGGTGAATTATGACAGGAGCCATCAGCTACCTACATTATACTCTTGGTATCCCTTCCCAGGCGCTTCAACCCCCACTCACACCTTCCCTCAGGTGATCGATACTGCAAAACATCCAAAATCCCAAAGGGGGATCTCTGAGCCGGCAAGCTCTTGTTTTTGGTTCAATTTTGCACCCTGTCATGTCTACTGAGTTTTTAGTGCTTTCCTCCCACGTCTTCTGTGTTCCCCCATCTCTGTCTTCATGTTTGGCATTAGGTCTTCATCTCACACTTCTGGCAAACGCTGTTACAAGGTTACTACCTGTTTTACTCTGAAAGTTAGTTTCCTCACGTATCTTGTTTTTGTTTTACTTCCTGCTTTTTTCCCCTCTGATCTCATCAGTGTTACTAGTTTAATTTCACATGTGCCTTTTACTTATCCATTTCTCATTTTGCAATAAGCCCTCTGGGTGTTTATAATCTCTGTTTCTTAGTCCTGTTTGGACTTTTGGACTGTTTTATTAAGGAATTAAGTTTCATAGGTCATACACAAAACAAAGATTTTTCTTCAGCACCAACAAACATTTAATTTTTCTTTTAATGACTGAGGTCTCTGACAACATTTGTCCAATTAGGCTGACACAGCTGCAGAGGCTTGCATCCTGGCTGACACGGAGACACTTTTTCTGTTGTTTGCTTTGCTGTTTTGCATAACTGCTGACATTTTGTTAGAGCTGGAGCTAATCCAGCTCTTCTGTGAGCCACTTATCTGGTGTTCAGTTTGGTCATTCTCAATGACAGTTGAAGCATATTTATTGTGGTCACTGACCCCAATAATATTTTCCAGAAATCCAAAGAGAGTATTACAATAAATGGACAATTTTTAAACTATTGTCATCAGACAACTACTGTTAGAATTCATGGCCTTTGCTCTCTTAGTTTTCCTCCCTGGATGTGATGTGCTCACCTTTAAATGCTCAGAGGTGACGCACAACCATGATCCTTCCTGTTTTGCCTGAACAACATTCAGATGTAAAAGCTCCTTTGATTAGACAGAGCATGGCTGCATTAAGGGGACCTGGAGATGACATTCAAAGATCAGGATGACTTCCTATCAGAGCTGCTCACTGATGCATACGCTGAGAAATGTCTGCCATGTTTCAGGAGGTTTCCACAGAGTTCTGCATTTTTGGGCCTTTCTCCAGCTGAGCAGGCTGAGTCAGGCAGCCTGCCTGCGTGTACCAGATAAAATAAAATATTCATCTGGTTCTCCTGGGCTTCCCATATGTTAATGGACTGAACAGATAACATTCTGATAACAAAAATGTAGCAGTTTGTGATGCTCATGAAAATATCAGCACTGTTCACCTTTTTATACCTTCTTTTTCTTGGGATTGTCTGTGTGTTTCCAACCCATTGTGAAATACTTTTTTTTTTTTTAGCTGTGCATTACTCAGGTTTAAATCAGACATACTCTGTCAGAGTGACACTGAGAAATGCTCTGCAGACAAATGCGAAACATGAGATGATAGGACATGTCTTTAATAAACTATGCTAAGCTAACAAGCTAATGGAGGAGTTAATAGAAGAGTGGAAGCTGCTGCCATCTTTCACTAATCCAGCAATGATGAATGCAAGCAAAGAAACTATAAACCTCCTAGTGTTCTATCATACATCATGTTAGTCCAGTAAGAACTTTGTTATCGAGCTTTTGACCCTATTTATTTTGTATGGACAAGCAAATGTATCTCTGTGATATACAGCAGTGTATCAGGGTTACTGAAGGTAGAAAACAAAACAAAACAACAAATTTACAAGAAAAAGAGACAGTACCAACGTTAGTAATGAAAGTTAGGAAATTCACAGCTGAAAACAGTTGATTCACTTACCCTAACTTCACCAATCAGGTTAAGTGGGCACACAAAGCTGGTTGCTAAGTTAGCCCAGGGGGTTCCCTGCACTTTCACATGAGAAGGGTGGAGCTGGTGAGATCTGACCAATCAGAATTACTGGCAACAGAGTAGCTGATTTTACACAGGAAAAATAAGCTGTGTCCCAAAACATAGGCTGCATCCCTTGGAGGACCCAGCCTTCGCGGTTTACGTGGGCCGGGTCCTTCGAAGTCGAGAAGGCTGGAAGTGCGAGGCTGTGAAATGGGACGGTCTAGCCTTCAGATTTGCGTCACCGCTGTCTCGATGGAGTTAAATAAACTCGGCCGTCTGCTCCTTGCTATCTAAAATATAACAGGACACTGGCATAAATTCTCCACCGTCTCACACTTCTGTTTAATCAGTTTTCTGTTTGACGTTTATTCAGCTGTGTAAAAATCCCAGAGGAACCCACCCGAGGGATTAATAAAGTTTATTAATCTAATCTAATCTAATAACTTTGATCTCAGCCAAACGTATTTACTCCGGAACAAATAAAACACAGAAAAAAGCCAAACAATTACATTTTTAAGTTACTTATATATCATGTTTAACCTGAGTAGCGAAAGACCGCCGGGGGTCTGAAAACGATGAAGCCGGGAGTCCGCTGCTCTCGCCGGTTCAAGTGACCATTGACCCCCCCCGGCTAGCTATCGAGCGGGTGGGTAACAGACGTCTCCGAAAACGTTGGAGCACTTTTGCAAATATGCAATGTTTTGATAAACCAATCAGATATTTGAAGTTTACATGGCTACTTTTTCGCCTGAAAATATGTTAAAGGTTTATTTTGTGACCCAGAAAGAGTAATAAGAGTAATATTAAAACTTAGTAGTGGCCGCCATTGTTGGAAACTGGAATTGGCTGGGCTGCGCTATGAATTCTGGGATATGGTGGGCCACGAAGGACACACCCGACCCATCCTTCAAATTCGGGGAAATTAAGGATGCATTTGTCTGCCACATTTGAAGGAGTCGACGAATTGGGACAGCCTTTGTCGCCTGGCTGTGATTGCCTTCAAATGCGGCCTCTGAAGGATGCAGCCTACATTTTGGGACACAGCTATAAACTACAGCTACCATGGGGAGAACCAATCTAAACAGATTATACATTAATACACACTGAGAGCAGTGCAGCAGCTGCAGACAAAGAAGCAAAGTAGTACAGTAAAACAGAGCAGGGGTTTTAAAAGTGTGCACTTTAAATATTTTGGCCAATAAGACTGGAAAAGAGCTGGTACATGAAAAAAGTCTGACATATCTGAAGGTGGGAAAAAAGCCAGCCTGAAAAGTAAACTGTGTGGGTTAACAGACTTATCCATGGTACAACTCTATCATTAAGACACAGAAGAATCTGAATTGTATTCCCGTTAGAGAGCCCAATGTTTACATGTTGTTCACTTGTGTATAGTGGTATGTTTCATCCATTTATAGACTTTTCTTTGTAGAAGTTTGATATGTCCTACATTGTTGAAATCACCATGTCAATACTGACACTCCTTAAACATGCCACCCATATACCATGTGTGGCTGTGATAAAGCTGCTGATAACCACAGCTGAATAAATCAACCTTAACTGGAAATCTGCATCTGTGTTCTTTAACTTGAACACAACCCACTCTACCTTGCCACTCTAAACCAGTTAAACTTCCTGGAGACAACATTCACTCTTTTTAATTCCAGTAATTCATTAAATTATGTTTAAAACATTTAAATATTTAATGTCTAAAGTAGATGCTCTATTATGATTACATATTAATGCTTATAGAACAATAAAATGAGTCATCTAATGCTGACTCAAACTTCAGACCCTCCTACTGTCCTTGCAGAGAGGATAACAGTTTTGTTTTTTTGGGTTTTTTTTTTTTTAGCTAAAGTGGTCCTAATGTGCTTTGTACTGACTTGCAGTACAAACCTATTTTTAATTCCCTTAATGTCACACAGGTGATTCTTTACTCATATTGCTCCAAACTCCACCCAAACAGGTGTTTTCACTTATTTTGCCCCATTTCTTTTGCCTTTCTGACTGGAGGGTGTGTCTGTTGATATTTCTTTCAATACTCTCAGTTTTGATGCACTTATTAAGCCTTTATCAGTCTTGCACAAACTTTATGACCTTGCTTAATCCCTGTAATTGCTCCACCCAACATCAACCTGAGGAGAAGACAGATAAGCCGAGTATGTCAAAAGCCCTATGTGGGTGAGCGGGGACTTGAATTTCAATCAAGCAAGCAATATATATTAATAGATGCACCACAGATCTACAGCACAACAGTGCCAGCTAGCTGGTTGGACAGGTTCTTCACTATGACATGTGCTGCTTGTGCCACAATGGTAGAATACACAGTTTGCTCATGGAGATGACAAAGCAGGTTGTACCATCTTTGTGCTGGATGATTGATGGATCCCAGTGATCAGCATGTTAAATATATTTTGTGCATCTCCCTCAGCTTCCTGCACATTATTTACTGTTGATCACATCACAAGTAGAGATGGATTTACTTCCTGTCACACTTTACTCAAAGTCTAAAGACCAAAGAGAGAGGCTCACTGAAGCCCCGACAATATTTTTGCACTCGACATTTTAACTCGTGAAGCACAGGCGTAGAATCAAAATTGCTGCATCGTGTGCACAGTTGATTTGTCACTTCCACAGTCTCACTGCGCTCACTGGGATGTCTCGCTGGGAGACCAGTCAAGTATAGCACAGATTTTAGACATGTTTTCATGTAGCTGGCAAAAAGAAATGCAAATAAATTCATTTCTTTCCACCCACTGCTGTACAGTAATATGAATATTATGAGTGGAGCACTGGTGGAACAGTTTTCCCAGTCTCTGCGGAAAGGATTTCTCTTTTTATGACAAATCAATTTTTCCACTGTGAAAAAAAACCCAACAACAACAACAAAAACAATTTAAAAGCACAATTACTGCACCAGATATTAAATGTAGAAATCACACACTTATTTGATTATGTACAAGTGACATTTGCAAATATAAAAAACAAACAGAAAAAGCACGCATACAAAAAGAGAAGTAGGCTGTTAAAGTCAAATACAGCTTATGTTATAAAAATGAAAGGATTCACATTAACCAAGCGTGACATTTTCAATTCGTGGATCTAGAAATGATGGGATTAGATAAACAACTAATTCTATTAGTCTTCACATCAGTAATGTTTGCTCACACAGCAGGATGCAGCAAAATGATAAAAGAAGTCATTACAGCCTAAATATTGGAAAGCTAATATTAGCTAGCTTTGCTGTCATCTAACAGAAATGTAGTTATTTAGGCATCAGCGTACCAAAGGGTACCAGCATGCAATGGCCCTGGTTTTGAAACTCAAAGTTTTGAGTTTCGTGAACTTTAAATTCTTTTGTATTTAGCATTTTCTGTTGCAATTACAATCTGAGTGTTGATGTTGAACTTATTATTTTGTAGTTTTTAAAAAAAATTATGCATTTTTAGTGCAGTCAACGTTAATCTCGTTAAAATGACGTTAACACCATAATCGCATTAATGCAGCAAATCTCTGTTAGCAAGTTAATGCGGATCGCCCCGTGCGAGGGCTGCACAGTGTCAACGCGTTAGCGTGGTTAGCTCTTTAAACCGTTAGCATCGTGCAGCCCATTGCACGGGGCGATCCGCGTTAACTCGCTAACAGAGATTTGCCGCGTTAATGCGGTATGGCGTTAACGTCATTTTAACGAGATTAATGCTGACAGCACTATTTTTAATAGTAGCATCTGGTTAGTCTTTGTTTCTCTTGTCTTCTAGTTTCTGTTTGGCATTGTTTATTCCAAAGTTCTTAATTATTATCTTGTATCTTGTTGGCAAGTCTTACTCTCCATTATGCATTTTTTGTTTTACTCTCTGATGTGTTTTGATAGTCATTTGTGTCTTACTTTTAGTTTTACTTCCCATGTCCTCTTAAGAGATTTGATTCAGCTGTCTGTTGTTGCTCAGGCGTCTTCACTGCCATCCTGTGTGTATATAATTATATTCTTTATTTGGTCATCTATCAGATCATTTGTGTCTCAAGCCTGAGTGTCATATCAGTTTTATCAGAACTTCAACTAATACACAAAACAATTTGTCACTCCAATTAAGCTCGTAAACATGTTTAAAAACAAAATCTTTCCTTAACACAGGACACGTTTTTCTTTTCCAGTTATTTCACCACAATTTTCCAAGCAGAATTTCCATATCCTTTTTAGTAGTTCATCCTCAGTCTGTCTAAACGAGGGTGAATGATTCCTCTGCATACCTTTCTTTTGTTTATTTGAAGAGTTTCAGTCAGGAGTTAGAGTCATAGAGTCATCATACTAGAGAAACAAGCACCAGTGAAGTGTCTGTGAAGGTTCTCAGTCATCCAGGTCATTGTAGTCTAAGGAGCTTGGAAAGAAAAGCGTCTGGACTTCTTAAAGTTGCTTTTATCCAGGGGATGCCATACCCTGCATTTATGGACTTCCTAAGATCCACAAGGAAGGTGTCCCTCTCAGACCCATAGTCAGTAGCATAAACTCAGCCACTTATAACATTGCGAAACACCTTGCTACCATCCTTGCACCTCTCGTGGGGAACACCCCACACCACATCAAGAACTCCACCGACTTCACCGACAAGGTCGAGAAACTTACCCTGGATCCAGATGAAACCATGGTGTCCTTTGATGTAGTCTCTCTCTTCACTTGCATACTCACCACGGAAGCAGTGGAGACTGTCAGAAAACGATTACAAGAAGACAACTCCTTGGAGGACAGGACCAACTTCACACCCGATCAGATCTGCACACTGTTAGACCTCTGCCTCACCACTACATATTTCAAGTACAACGAGGGTTTCTACAGACAAAAACATGGCTGTGCCATGGGCTCCCCCGTGTCACCTATTGTAGCCAACCTTTACATGGAGGAAGTGGAAAGAAAGGCTCTTGGCTCTTTTAAAGGGAGAGTACCCAGCCACTGGTACAGATATGTAGACGACACCTGGGTCAAAATCAAAACACAAGAAGTGGAATCCTTCACTGCGCACATTAACGCCGTGGATAAAAACATCAAGTTCACCAGGGAAGACACAAAGGATAACTGTTTGCCTTTCCTGGACTGCGCTGTGCACATTGAAGAGAATGGCAACCTCAACATTGAAGTTTACCGGAAGCCCACACACATGGACCAGTACCTCCTCTTTGACTCCCATCACCCTCTGGAACACAAACTTGGAGTAATCAGGACCCTACACCACCGGGCAGAACATGTTCCCTCTAAGCCTGAAGGGAAAAAGAAGTGAACACACACATGTAAAGGAAGCACTCAAAACATGCGGTTATCCCAACTGGGCGTTCATGAAGTCAGCAAAGATGCACAGAAAAGAAGATCAGACACCAGCGAGGGAGGATAAGAAAGACAGACGCAACAACGTTGTCATCCCCTATGTAGCCGGTGTATCAGAGAAACTCAGGAGAGTTTTCTCCAATCACGACATCCAAGTGTACTTCAGACCCAGCAACACACTCAGACAGAAACTGGTTCACCCGAAAGACAAAACTCCAAAACACAGACTTAACAACGTGGTGTATGCTGTACAGTGCAGCGAGGAATGCCCAGACCTCTACATTGGAGAGACCAAACAGCCACTTCACAAGCGCATGGCACAACATAGAAGAGCCACCTCCACGGGACAAGACTCAGCAGTCCATCTGCATCTTAAGGACAAAGGTCACTCTTTCGAGGATGCCAATGTTCACATTTTGGACAGAGAGGACAGATGGTTTGAAAGAGGAGTGAAAGAGGCCATCTATGTCCACTGTGAGCGACCATCTTTGAACAGAGGCGGTGGTTTACGACACCAATTGTCTGCCATCTATAATCCAGTTTTGAGATCCCTTCCCAGACGCCTTAACGCCCACTCACATTCTGGGCCATCTGACCTCAGGAATTCACATGATAGGGTGGGGCCAGGTGTAACAATGAGCTCACCCGAAACCCTGGCTGATTAGGTCCCACACCCGCTTTCACACCTTGGCTCATGTGATTAGAGGATCACCAGGGGGTCCTTTGTCCCTCTTTGGGGGGATACTCCCACTGGGTTTAAATCTGGGACTCTCGGCCATTTGACCTTAGAACTGAAGAAGCTTCTCGGATGAGAGGTGAAACATCTTCAAGCAACTTTAAGAAGTCCAGACGCTTTTCTTTCCAAGCTCCTTAAAGCACCAGTGAAGGTTACAAAGTATCTTGTGAATTCATCTCTGTTCTTGTCCTGCTAGAACTCAGCGCTCATTATACTCATTATTGTGAGCATAATGAGCACTCCACTCATGATGCTCACAACATTTTACTACAGAGGCCAGAACACCATTATTAAAGGAAATATGCTTGTAGTTATCTGATTAATTCCAGTGTGTTCATGTAAACAACGAGGAGTCTTCATCTCCCACACAGATCTAGGTCTGACCAACTCTCTCAGCCATGGGCAAAAGATGACAACCAGTAAAAATGCTAAATTATAATGAATCAAATCATGGAGAGAATTGGGAAACAAGTCCAGCTACAATATTATCACATAAAAGGGATAAAAACACACACAGTCCAAGGGAAATGGCAGCTATGCCACAAATGAGCTACACTCCACATGCTGACAACTTCAGCAGGCAACAGCAGTTGTCCTCTCAAACCCAGTGCCCTGAACTACAACTCTGCCCTTAGGCTGTAGCATATGGTACATGTAGACCCTAGCTTGCGCAGAGAGACAGAAAATAGAGAAACAGATATTCTGCATCTTATAAATACGATCACACAATAGAAGCAAACTGTTCACTGAACATTTTTATTCCTAATCATCTCGAGTCTGGGGTATATAACATATCTGCACAGATGTAATGAGTGTGATTATACAGCTGCCTTCAGTTAACCCAACCCAATCACAGCCATTTTAAAATACTCAAAACCACTACCAAATTATTTCTCATTCACTACAACAACTATGAAAGTGAGTCAATATACAGGCGATACCAGTCTACCTAACAGTTACAACACAAAGTGCAGAAGGGCAAGAAATGGTGCGTCCGCTTCAGGACACTTCAAGCATGCCTTTAGCCACACCTCAGCAGATGTAGTCAATCAGCAATTAAACCCAGGTGTGGTGGATTTTTGTTTGATATGTTTAACTATGTAACTATATACACTATATATCTATGCACACTGAACATATATATTTTAACTTTCATGTGGAGTCTTAAGCACAAGACATTTTTGCTTCACCGAGGTTTATTAAGTTGGTACAGTAACAGGGCAGTTAATGTAGGGGGAGAGTTCTCTTGAATAATTTACTTAATAATTAATTAATTTAACGTCTTTAATGCAGCACAACCAAAACAGTAACATTGTAACAGAGATCCTGAACACATCACGATAAAATACCATACAAAATAAACACACACACACACACACACACACACACACACACACACACACACACACACACACACACACACACACACACACACAGAAGTGTTTTTAAGCATGAAACCTGTGTATTATATGTTATAAGATTGTGCCACTTGCTGTATAAGATTTAATAATTAGGATTAATGTGTGACCTTTGACCGTGTCATGACCTATTGTGATAAGCCAGAGCAAGGGGTACTCAGAGTCCTGACTGGCCTTTGGCCAAGACCTTGGCCGCTACCTGACCCCAGCAGCTGTGCTGGGCGTGTGGGAAAGTTACTCAGCAGCAGGGGGCGGCAATACTGGTCCCTATATTAGGGGACCAGAGGACGCCCCCAGAGCTCTTTTTTCCTCCTGCTGCTGCTACCTGTCCGTCTCTGTGTTGCTCTTCTGTCTGTGCTTAAGGCTGTACACCCCGGGGTTTTGCTTTGCTTGCTTTCTGCTATGTAATTCTCTTGCTAAATGTCTGTATGTATTTTTCCTGCTGTTCATATGATTCAGTGTATTAAACTCTGCTCCAAGAATTCTACTCTTTTACAGAGCATCTTTTTGAGTGTCTTGGTTTTAATTGGATTTGGATCTCCACATCGTTGGTGGAAGAAGGTTATCAGAATGGCTTCAAAATTTGCGACCACACAGGTGACACCTGCAGACTACTGCAGCATAACAGTTGGACCAGACTGCATTCTTGAAATGACTATGCTCATCAGTTTAAGTTTAAATATACTACTTTATGACAAAGATATTCACAAATGTTTCATAAGAAAAATGCACAATAAACACACAATAAGTGGGACTTTTATTTTGGTGGGAGGATCTCTATTTATGAATATAACATTTGCTCATATCTTGTTTGCTGCCTGTTTATTGCTGATCTTGTTGTATTTGGGTTACTTGTGATACTATCGTTTCTCTGCCGGTATGAACTAATTAATTAAATGGATTCAGTGGGGAAATTCATTTGATTTCTAAGAAGTCTCCTCTATCCATAGCTAATGCTCCTCCTCATCAAGAAGGGATTAAACATGTTCTGCCCTCTGTAATTAAGAGTGGAGTGAGGGAGCTAAAGAGGATTCACGTTAAAGGCTATTTTAAAAAACCCCGATCCCCTCTTACAAGACAAAGTAATACGATATAGACCAAATTAAACACTTCCCTCTTTGATCACCCAGGACTGACCTCATAGAAGGGCTTTCCTTTTAATTAATATGGGAAGTAAACCTGCACGGTGTGCTATGTGTGTACTTTCATGAGTGATTTTGTTAGATTAACATTTACTAACGATGAGGAGTTTTTAGCTGTCATTTGTGTGAAAAACCTGTCCCATTTGAAAGAATGACAAATAATAAATGCAGTGCGTGGATAAAGGTGTACTTTAAGCTATTATTAGCTTTCAATAATGCATTGTGCTATGAACAAGCTGCACAATGATTCATGATGCTGCTGTAAGGGCTCTAGCATGTGCTTTCAATACTCTATAGCGCTTCAGTTCATTCTATGTGCAGAATGTTTTTCAGCGTGCACATATGGATCTTTATGGCTTCCTTCACATGTGGTGGATGAGAAATTGATTCCTTTATGAGTTGTGCACTTCTTTTTCTTATATCTCATAACATAACTTTATTTCGGCTTTAATTTTTGTTTGGTAATCACCATCTACAAAAGTCTACAAATTTAGTGACACGTGTGACTCTTACTCATCTTTTTTTTCAGTCAAATGCCATTGCTGTGAAAGCTAGCTTTTGCTATTGTCTCAGCATATTAGCTGTGTACAAATTCAGAGGCTGCATCCTTCGGAGGACCCGGCCTTCTCGGTCTACGTGGGCTGAGAAAGACTGAGAAAACCGGAAGTGATCGGCTGTGAAATTGGACAGTCTAGCCTTCAGATTTGCATCACCAGCTGTCTTGGTGGAGTTTAATAAACTCAGCTGTCTGTTCCTTGCTATCTAAAATATAACAGGACAATGGTGTAAATTCTCGACCATCTCACACTTCTGTTTAATCAGTTTACAGCTGAATAAACGTCAAACAGAAATCTCACCCAAACCGATTTACTCAGGAAAAACAAAACACTGAAAAAAGCCAACCAATAACATATTAAGTTATCTAAGTGACTTATATATCATGTTTAACCTGAGTAGCGAAAGACTGCAGGGGGTTTGAAAATGATGTGCTGAGAGTTCGCTGTTCTCGCCGGCTCTAGTGAGCCTTGACCTCCCGGTCACCTATGAAGCTGGTGGGTAACAGACGTCTCCGAAAACGTCGGAGCACTTTTGCAAATATGTGATATCTTGATAAATCGAGCAGATATTTGAAGTTTACACAGCTACATCCTCGCCTGAAAATATATTAAAAGTTTATTTTGTGACCCAGAAAGAGTAATATTAAAACTTAGTAGCTGCTCCATTGTTGGAAACTGGAATTAGCTTGTCCGTACTATGAAGTAGTCAAAGGTGACTAACCAAACAATATGGTGCTAAATCAGATTATAAGTCATCTTTCAGAGACAGCAGTAGGGATCTAGGTTCATTGATCGTCACAGGTGTGAGTTACATCATAAACCTGCTTTGCCTGGGACCAACATTTAGCAAGGCAGACTGGAGCAGTGTGACAACTGTGGACATTAAAGCTGACATGAAAACTTGGTGAAACTATACAGTTAAGTAATATTTAAGCAACTATTCAAACTGTTATTTCTGTAGAAAGTGAAACATGCTGCTTAAACCTTAGTATGATTTTCAATGGCAAGAGAAACTGCTGGAGGAAACAAAACAGAACGGTTTAAAGTGTGCATTAACTGGCATTTGAGCTCTGTTTTTAGTTCACATCCAAAACATTTATCCATTTATGTTTTATAGCATGGGTGTTTTTTTTTCTTTTTTTCTTTTTTCTTCTTTTTTATAAGTAAACAAGATGATTACTATGAAAATAATCCCATGCTGTGTGCAGCTTTGTGTTGTGGTGGGTGGGTAACATCTTGCAGTTTTTCTGTGAAAAAGGCTTTCAATATTATCGACAAAGCAGATGCAGTTTGTGAATTTCACTCTGAAATGGTCTGAAAACAGCATATTGCTCTTGTACAGGAGGCTCATTTCAAAGCATGTTTTAATGAGGCTGAATAACACTTTTAGTTTTATTGATTATTTCCATGAAGAGTCGTCTGTACCTCCCTGTTTGCTAAAATAATTAGCTAATTAGTGAAATGACGGAAAACATTGCAGCTTTGTTTGGCTGCTTGTGACTGCCATTCATCCTCATTTTTAACAATGAAAGACTACTGAATAACACCAGAGACCGGGTATGAAGGACGTATGGAGCCTCCTGCTGTAGGATGACCAGATCCCAGTAAACTAAAAACATTAGCAGAGAAGTAGGATGACATTTTGATATGACACATTTGTTTGACAAATCAGAGGTTGTGGAAAAATTCTAGCGGAAGGCACAAATTCCCTTTGGAGAAAAACTCTGTCAGATCTAACATGCAACATTACAACAATTTAACAATCAATCTACTTCCCTACCTTCACCTATAGTGACGAGCTCTGGGTAGAGACTAAGAGAAAGAGACTGCAAATACTAGCAGCAGAAGAGACCTTCCTTCAAAGGTTGGCTGGGATCTCAGTTAGAGATAGGGTGAAGAGTTCAGCCATTACCCATCCAATTTGAAAGGAGGCAGTTGAAGTGGCTTGGGCATCTGACTAGGATGCTTCCTGGATTCCTTCTGGGTTAGGTTTTCTGGGCATGTCCTACTGGGAGGAGGCTCAAGAGGACACACTGGAGGGAACACCTATGTGTTCACTTGGATAAGCTGAAGGAGTAGGCTGGGGAGAAGGAGGTCTGGCCTCCCCTGCTCAGGCTGCTCCCCCTGCAACACGGCGCCTGATAAGGGGAAGACGATGGATGGATGGATGGATGGATGTTAACCTGAATGAGGAATGGTGAGGAATAATGTACATATATATAGGATTGATAATCTGGTGGCTCCATAACTTAGTGGTTTACACATTTGCCTAGTGGTTTCCAGCTGGAACCACCGAAATCCCCTTAGGGGTTGCATCAGGAAAGGCAAAAACTCTGCCAAATCAAAATGTGGAATATGGTGACCCATGTGGTTTGTGACACAGGAACAGCTGACAGTAGCAGCACTTGGGATTGGTGATTTCTGGAATAAAACCACCGCCATGGCCTTTAAAGTGTGTCACACTGTATACACACTGTATATTTGATAAGGTTAGACAAAAAATGTCAAATCTTTGCTTGCAGAAGCCATTGCATGTTAAGGATTCTTAGGCAACCGCTGCGTGCAGTGATTGAACACGGCTTGCAGTCAACTGCCAGAGAGGGTCAAGACACTGTGTGCATTCTTTCCATCGAATGTTAAAGCAGCCGCTTTCACTGATTTGCACATTTAACCACACAGGAAGAAATAATCAGACACATTCACCTGGTGAATTGCTCGGTCGGAGCCCAAACCTACACACTTTCACTCAGGAGGCCTCAAAACAAACACCATTCAAGCTAAACAGTTTGGATCCCCTCTCCACTGTGCGGAAGATACTTCTGATAATTATCTGCCACAGCACGCGTCGTTCAAGCAGGAGTCAGCACAGGCCTTTTGTTTCCCCACCAAACCAGCAAGACGAGACGTTTGCATGACTAGGGTTTCTTCCTGCTTGAACTTCAATTGTGATCGATGCTGATCAAAACTCACTCGCCTTGTTACTGTTCCATTCCCTAATAACAGCGCATTTGCATATCTATGACAAAAATGTATTACTCTCTCAATGGCTTATTGTTTATAGACATGTATGAGATAATTGCAGAAATGGGGGAAAAAGACTGTGCAGCATCGACTTAATTGGATTTCTTATCTAGGCATTGTGTGCATGATGAAAAAGCTGATGGGTGTGGGTGTCAAAGTCACGCGCTATGCAAGGTTCAACTTTCAGAAACTGTTTTGGCTACTTTTTGTTTGCTTGATTTTCAAAATTCAGTGGCATTTGCAGATCTACCCAGGACTGAAAAGAAGATTTGTGAAGTGGAGGAACTCTAAGGTATGGTGTAGCAGTGCAGGAGGGAAATATTTCAAAAAGCCCCTTCTAACTTTCTTGTATGGCCATAATTATATCTTTGCCTTCTTTATTCAAAAGGTTTTAAAGCTGTTATTGTGAAAAATAAGTTTGATGCAACAAGAGAAAATCAAGAATGCTCATGTGCCGTGAAAATGGAAATACAGAAGCTCTGCTAATAATTGAGATAAAGTTCCTTTTTAACACTTGTGTCAGTCTTGATTTTACATTATGTAGCTCTTCATGTTGTAACACTCTGTGTTTTTGTATTAATGAAGTCAGTCCGTTTTCTACAGAATAATTGTCTGCTAGAATTTCTTAAAAAGAAAAAAAACAAAAAAAGACACACAGCAGGTATATCCCAGAAACACCAGCCGGTGAAACTCATGTCTTCAGTTGACTCTTGAAGCATGAAAAACCAGAGATGAGCAGGCAGATATGTTTCCTGATGAAGTCTGGGTATTCTGAGCTAACATCTTCACATTGATCTGAACTCAGTACTTTGTTGCAGAATTCCCTTTATGCATACATGACATGAAAAAGGTAGAATTTAAATGGTTTAATACATGAAATTCCTGCATCATGTGATTTCGTAGATGTAGTTCTGAAAATGTTGCCCGGGAACTTCTAAGAATAAGAGTTCAGCTGTCTGTGTAATGTGGCGTGATTAGACTTCCTGTGAGAAACAGAGCAAGGCGAGAAAGAGGTTTTTCCAGCAGCTAACTATCTACATCAGGGGTGCCCAATCCCAGTCCTCGAGAGCTACTGTCCTGCAGCTTTTAGATGCATCCCTACTCCAACACAGCTGAATCAAATGGTTTGATTGCCTCTTCAGCATGCCATCAAGTTTGGCAAATGCTTGATAACAAGCCATTCATTTGATTCAGGTGTGTCGGAACAAGGATCCATCTAAAGGCTGCAGGACGGTAGCTCTCGAGGACTGGGATTGGGCACCCCTGATCTACATGCTCCAGGTTTTCCCTCCTCTGCTACATCTGCTCCTAGTCGGCTGCACCCGGATACAATGTCCATTCATTTACGTTAAAAAACAGACTGCTAAATGAAATCAAGATTTCATTTAGTAGTCTAAATTCATTAATTAATGATTAATCTGGATTGATTAAAGATGGAGATGCTTTTTGTGACCACTGGAGGCCATTTCAACTTGTTCAGCATTCAGTTGTTGTTATGGCCCTAGCAGGGCCTCCTTTGAAACTGACCTTGTGTGGGTGTGTCCTGCCATCTCTCCTGCCTTAGGTGCCATCTTTTTTTGTACAGCTGACTCCCATCAGCAATTAGGAATACTTAAGGCCAGAGAAAGGTGAGCTCTAGTGCGAGAGAGTCTTGTTGTAGTGGAGAGACTTACTTTTCAGTTCCTTGACCAACACCTGAGTTTTGTTGTTCTATTTCTTTAAAAGGTGACCGAGGCTTGTCTGTCTCTTTTAGTTTATTTATTAATAGAAACATTAATGAAACCCTTTAATTTAACCATTTTGCCTACCTGTCTTCTTTTTTCAACCTGGACACTTTTTGTTACCTTCTCTCATCACCTGGACCTTTTTAGGGGAATGTAACAGTGGTACATAAAAATACTGGGATGAGTAAAGTGTGTTTTTCATGTGGGTACATTTTTTTTTCTTAACATTTACCAGTGAAAAGCAGTTTTATCCACCCATTATGTCATAGTCACAATTGGCCATGTACGTAATAACCAAGCTAACTAACCAGCTTTATGAAAATGGCAGCCACTGAGACTGAAAGCTATCTGCATTGGTTTACACACACATCACACCTTATTTTTGTTTTTAAGAAAAATAAGAGCCATATGAGGATATTCGTTTAAAATTTTGATAGAACAGTAGCAGTATAATGTCCTCATAAGTGGATATCAGGCCCTTGTAGAGCAAAATTGAGTATTTTGGTCTAAATAACCCAAAATGTGATGTCCACATATGTGGACGCCAGGTCCTAGGAGGTTAAGAGGACTGAGGAAGCTTCAGAATCTGATGAAACCTCCCCAAAAGCAGGATGAGGAGGAGAAGTCATCAGAATCCAATATAAAATTTAATCATTGCTAGAATGCTCGCTAAACTTAAACAGCTAAAACAGAGACTGCAGTTTGGGATGATATGAAAGAGTTGAGAATGATGTCTTTAGTTTTACTTGAGTTTACTGGATACGTGCTGCACAAGCTGGCTTGCAATTAACTTAGGAGACTGCTAAAATTGCAGTGTGTACATGTCTATAGGTGAGAGTTACTCCTGGTGCATGGTGATGTTCTTTTTTTAACCAACTGGGAATATCCCAGTACTCCCAACATGCTGTCTGACCTGATCAGTTATATCTTGTAGATTAATGTTCTGTGGATGATGTATTCCTAATTAGTTTTTGTTTCTATCTGCTCTGATACCCAATACTTCAATGCACACCGTTTGCCTAAAAAAAAAAAAAAAAAGAAGAAAAAGGAGTGCTTGTGTTGTCTGTGTGAGCAAGCTGGCATGGGATAGAGTCAAATTCCCATCCTGGACTTATTCTTTGTCCACCTCTGTCTGCGAGATCTCTGTTACCATAGCAACCTGCAATTTGTTGGCAGTTAAGGGGGAACGGAGCCACAGTGCTGATCTGTGAATGAGATGGACTACTCTTGTTTTTCTTTATCCTGTAGCAGCAAAACACAGCTACAGCTGGAGCACTCCACCACTGTCACAAAGAGAGAGGGAGACCGTTAATGAGTGTGCAGCCACGCTGTTTCCTGAATGAATCAACGTGTGCACCAGGAGGCCAACAGACAATTCACAGCAGACGTTACTGCACATCAGTGCTGCACTACTGTTACTCTGATGTCTTCTGCTTTGCTAATACCTACTGGACCATTTCTGAGATTTTCCAAGACCTTTGCTTTTACTCCATCATTAATTTAGATATGAAAATGATGATTATGTCTTAGAGGGGATAGTCTTGACCTAGCAACTCTGCTCCTTTTTTTTTGCCCTGTTTGCTGTTGTAAACCTACATCAGCACTGCTATAGTTTAATTTTAATTACACATTAAGAATAAAGACTATTATCTGTTATGATATTTAGGGTAAAATATAATAGCTTTTTCTGTTTTGTTCCCCATGGGGTGCTTAATTTTCAGCATTAAGGTAATTAATCAATGGCTCTGTCATTTGTTTTGTCAGGAACAGCAGCAAATTTACCCTTTTTGGCTCATGGACTAGAGTTAGTGAGTGGAAGGAGCTGATTTAGGAGCTGTAGAAGTTTGTTTTCCAAATCAAATGTTGGGTGATGCACTGCTCCTCCTCTGTGGCTTGGTTATAAACCAGCTCAGTTAGCGACTTGTTAACACACTCATAATGACCACTAAAGGCAATGCAAAGGTCAGATAAATATTACAGTATCACCACCTCATTTTGCCTGCTGCTTGGACTCTTCTCTCATTATATCCCTTCCTCACCTCCTCTGCTGATAAATGCAGTGGAGGAACAAAGCTAAGAGAAGCAAGGAAAGGAAGCAAGGAAAGGAATCAAAGAGATACTGTGGTGTGAAAAAGTGTTTGCCCCGTCATGATTTCCTATTTTTTTTGTATGTTTGTTACACTTAAATGTTTCAGATCATCAAACATTTTAAATATTAGACAAAGATTTACACAAGTAAACACAAAATGCAGTTTCTAAATGAAGGTGTTAATTATTAAAGGGGGAATAAATCCAAACCTTCATGGCCCTGTGTGAAAAAGGGATTCCCCCCTAAACCTAATAACTGGTTGAGCCACCCTTAGCAGCAACAACTTCAATGAAGCATTTGCAAGGAGTCTTTCACAGCTCTGTGGAGGAAATTTGGCCCACTCATCTTTGCAGAATTGTTGTAAGTCAGCCACATTGGAGGGTTTTTGAGCATGAACTGCCTTTTTAAGGTCATGCCACAGCGTCTCAATCAGATTCAGGTCAGGACTTTGACCAGGCTACTCCAAAGTCTTCATTTGTTTTCTCGTAAGCCACTCAGAGGTGGACTTGCTGGTGTGTTTTGGATCATTGTCCTGCTGGTTAACCCAAGTGTGCTTCAGTTTGAGGACACAAACAGATGGCCGGACATTCTCCTTCAGGACTTTTTGGTAGACGGCAGAATTGATGGTTCCATTTACAAGTCTTTCAGGTCCTGAGGCAGCAAAACAGCCCCAGACCATCACACTACCACTAGCATAATTTAATGTTGAAATGATGTTCCTTTTCGGAAATGCTGTGTTCGTTTTATGCCAAACCTTCTAAAAAGTTTGTCTCATCAGTCCACATAGTATTTTCTCCATGTCTGTATAATGGCTCTCACTGTGGTTCACTGGAGTCCCAAAACCTTAGAAATGGCTTTGTAATCCTTTCCATCAGTGACTTTGACAAAGTGAAGCAAGCTAAAAGATCGCAAAAAGCAACACATCATGCCAAGATCAAAAGAAACACCCGAGAAACAGACAGGTTCTATTTAAGTGATTTCTGGATTGAACAGTTCTTCCAGTAATCAGGCCTGAGTGTGTTTAGTAAAACTGAACTCAGCTTTCTAAAAATGTTAACAATTCATGATTTGACAAGAATTACTTTTTCACACAGGGACACACACAGGATAAGTTTGAATAAATTTTCTCCTTTAATCAATGAAATCATCATTTTATCTTTTTCTAATATTAAAATTTGTTTGTTCATCTGAAACATGTAAGTGTGACAAATATGCAACACACTAGGAAACCAGGAAGGGGTCAAACCCTTTTTTCACACCACTGTACAATCAGCTGCTGTTTATGCTCCCTGGCTTGTGTGACTTTTTTTCACCATTTGGTTTCATCCTATTTTACATTTTGAATTAATTTTTTATGGATTCCTTAATTATTTTAACTTGGAATCCCTGAAGCTTTTTGTTCTTAGCAAGAAGCCTGAAGACCAAAGGCTGAAGTTTGTTTGGCTATGTGCTGGCCTGCATGAAGACTGTGTGTAGGGTTCAGTTGGATCTGGGCATGCTACACATGTAACGTGATCGCTAATGGAAGTGAATGATGAAATCCAGCACATCCTAAACAGCAGCTGATTTTGTGAAAACTGTCACTCGATAAAAAAACAAAACAAAAACACAACCCATAGAGCATGTCGAGAACACTGTGTCACTGCCAAAAAATGTGTCTCCAATTAATCCACAAAATAAATAAAATCACAGACGTCACTGAGCTCTCCAAGAGCGGTTTTTAGATGTGGGTGTGTTTGCATGAAAGTGGATCTAGTCATCATGCTCATTACAGTCCTGTGTTTATTGTTTGAGTGTTTTAAACCTATTCACCTGTCATTCAGTCCTGTACAGCTTTTTTCATCATTGTTCATGTGCAGCATACCTCTAAGCTGAGTTCATGCAGCTCCTGGAGGCCAAATCTAGACAAAAAAATCAGATTTTTGTTGCAGATTAAGACTTAAATAGGAAAGATTTAAAACCATGTAGCAAGACATTGTTGAATAATCTTGTGTTTTCATATTTTCTCAGACTCTCTTGGCTGCAGATTTGCTCATTTTCAGCGTCTGCACCTAAAATGTTTACATTTTATTACAAATAATTTCTCCCTGCTCTACAAATTCATAGACATTGTCAATTCTGCGATGTTTTTGTGGTGTGGCAGATCATTATACACTTACTCCAAACCCTTGTAATTGTAAATGGTGTTTAAGGTTATTGGTGCCCTTCATTTTTTGGCACTTTACTACTTGCACATACTTTGTGGTATCTAAATGTTCTGCATTTTTGTGCTATTACTTTTCTTTTTTGTAGGTTTGATACTTTTTTACATTTCTTTTCATTTATAGATTTTCAGAGAATTTCTCGGATTACAACAGTGAGCCTTGAGAGACATCATGAGTGATGTCATTCACTGAGAAATATCTTTTTAACTTTTCAAATTTATTTTACTCTTTTAGCTCACTTTAACGTGGAAGCTTGTTTCCACCACTGAAAGGAAGAACTCAAATGAATAAATCAAAATTATCTTTGTTATTTTCTTCAAATTTGATGTTACTAAGTTGCAGTTAGGTGTACCAATCAGGAAGCTCCGTGAATAACATCATTTCTTTAGTATCTGGAAACAGATGGGTCAGATACAGGCGCTCAAAATCAAATAGTGATGGCATCAGTAAACTAGCAATATAAACATGAAGAAGTTGCTGTTGTGCTAATAACGCCATGCGATTTAGCTAGTAACACAAGGATTACATTATTTTTTTTAAAACCAGTTTGCTCATTCATGACCAGCAGCTGTAGCACTGGTAGCTGATCACTTGCACCTTCTGCTCCTGTGTAACAAGGAAAAGACATACCATGACAAAGCTTCCTCAATGGCAGAGCCATCTCAAAACTTTGACTTTATAACTTTATAACTTTGAAATTTTAATTTTTTTCTGGAAATTGTCTTAATAAATTTAAGATGTAAACTTAATCCAATGATTATATTTGAATTTCAGTTTAAAATCGAAAATCTTCTGTTCCAGTTTGAGGAAATGCCCTCCGCTCTGTTCCTCTGTTCCAGGTTGTAAACGCCTTAAAACGTTAACATTAAAACATCAGAATCAAGCACAATGATGTTCTTTTATGAAAAAGAAACTTTATTCCATATTTTGTGGTCCTCAGTAGTAATGCACATTTTAGATATAAAAAGAACCGTGGGTATGAAATCAGCATGAGCATTGGAAATGGACTGTAGATGCAGTGGAGCCAAAGGAGCAAAAACAACAACCCAACAAAAGAACCCAACTCACAGGACACCACGCTGCAGAGGAGTACGGTCTCAACACTTGCACTTGACTATACCACTGAGTAATGAAACATCTATTGTATGTCACACTTGAGCCACAAATCTGAAAACCTAAAGCAGGAGAAAAGTGTACAGTTTAGTTTGTGTTAAATAGGAGAGACGACCAAAATATGAAACCACTGCTGAAAATCACTGCTGAGAGCAAAAACGTGGCTGTAAATGAAAGCTTGTGCTAGAAAAACACTGTGTACATTAGCAGAGACTGAAGCCTCTTCAGCAATTACAGAAGCTGTTAGTGGGGTTTCTGCTGCAAATCATACAGCTGTGGACGAACTGGAAAAAAGACACAGACCACCTCAGAGCATTTATAGGCTAATTATTACTGTTACACTCATAGATTTCATTCCAATGACACTTCACTGTACTGCACTGAGCACATGGAAAGCATTTATTAATAAAGGAAAAAAAAGGTCCAGCTTCCTTGAGCATTATTTCAGCCGTCGGAGAAGAATATGAAACAGAAATGTCTTTGGCTTGTTTGTCACAACAATACTCTGAATGTGGCTTTGAGTAAGTTCGGTGGTTTGATATACTTCAGCTCATCAAAGCTGCACTGATACTGCAAAAATTCTGACACAGCTTTCTTTGCGAGAGCTTTCCCAGCACATTGGTGACGGATACGTTTCCTGTCTGTCTGTCACCAGCTCAGCCTCCCCATCTGCCTGAGACCTGCTCATCCTCAGATGACACAGAGCCCAGAGCTGGTTCACCGGTTCAGTGTGGAGTCACACACATGCCAGTACTGGCCCGGCATCAAATCACAGCCTGTAGCTCTCCCTGTGTTTACCCCTTTCATTTCCAGCAGGCTCAAAAGTTAATACCAAATAATGTGGGATGTCCATGGAAAACTAGAAAATATGACATTGATGGTAGAAATTAGAATTTTTCAAATGTCACTGGAGAGAGCACACGGTAGTCAGTGGAAAATGTCTCAATTTAAAAAGGCACACTATATTAGTTTTCATTATGCTCAATAAAATCATAGCTTTGTGCCTCATGGAGACTCATAAGTGTTTTATCATGTATATCATGAAAAAAATAATTTCTTGATGCTAGACAATTCTTCAGAAGTGAAGCCAAAATATCTCAATTGTCTCAGTGGTGACACGGCCAGCTGGAGTTTAATTCATACATGAGCCAAACAACATGTTTTCTGTCATATTCTCCATTTTTCCACATGAGGTTTGTTTTGGCCAGCTTTGCTGCAGAAATAAACGTGTTTACAGCCAGCCTGGCTTAAGCAGCTGCTTTTGTTTCATAAAAATTGTACTGGAGTTGTTGTTGTTTTTTAATTAAGGCTTGAAGTTATAAATTATTAGGTGTGTGGCTGCTTTGAGTGGCTGGTGGTTGCTGATTTTGCCACTAGATATCTGCTAGATTTCACCTCAGCCAATTTTGGCCACTGAGTTGGACCTCCTATAGCATGTTTGTGCCTTTTTAAGGCAAATATCAAAGAGATTGCCCAAAATGTCTGCGCTCCCAATTTGGTAAGTAAAATTGTAGTATTTTATAGTGTTAACTGTTAACTCTGCACTCTACCCTCTCTTCCAGTTTTGTTCACTTCTTCTCCAAAAACAAGTTTGATGTCCAACCTGCCAAAATCAAGCCATCAAAATGTGAGTCACCAAAACAATAGACTGCATATAAAAAAAATTACATATCTGGGTCTGAAAATGCACCTAATGCTAATGTGCTTTAAAGTTGTGCACAGACAACTTCCTTAAACTGTGAGCTCAGTTAAACACTTTGTTGATGAGTTTATGGTCTCAGTTGAAAGTTTAAAATTTTCATGAATTCAACGAAAGTTGATTTTCTAAATTAAGGTACACATTAGAGTCAAAAGGGACAAAAAACTATTTATATTTTAATGTGTAATGTGACAATATATCATTTGCCTGTAATTGTAAATGTCTGACTTTTGACATCTGCTATTTTTCAAAAAAGCTTCGATCGAGGCTTCACTATCCAATGGGTGATGGCAGACATTGTTTGTTTACAGCCTTTTCCCACTCAGTTACGTTCACACATTGAAGGTTAACTAAGTTACTGTTAATATTATACCTAGTGACCTAAGAGCTCAGTGACTCAGTGCAGCCAGAAACGTCCTAAGAATATTTTTCACTAGAAATGATAAAAATATGAAATACTGTGTTAATTGTAAATTGTCATGTTTTCCAGACCCAGGTCATTACTGCACAGTTACAAATGATCAGTACAAGATGGCTCTGCCAGTATTTTGGCTTCACATTTACAGTTAAAAGAACATCTTCCATTTTTATGTACAGTCCAGAGATGAGCTCTGACATAAGTAGCAATACACAAACCCTACAGAAACGTCCGAACATCATACAGAGCCAAGCTCACAGTAACGTTTGACCTCTTAGTGAGTTAAATGATAGCACTTCCATGTCTGTTTCTGTTGTTTTAGTTTCTATTGCCTGATAATACAAAGCGTGGAGAGTCCATGAACAGGCAGATCTCATCTGGCAGGTTACAAATTGACCGACTGGTGAATCCTGTTGATTCTGCCGGAGAAACAGAACTAGTGTGAGATCCCCTTTACATGTCTGCCTTTTTTCAATCACCTTTTTGACAAAAGCAAAGCGAGGCCTCCAAGAAGCAAGAACTGAAGCATGTGTGGGTTTTTTTTTTCTTCATCTTTACATGGTAATGTAGTGTAAGAGTGTAAGGTAGAGCACCACTCAGAAAATCTTATTGCATCGCCCTTCATGTGTCAGCAGAAGGGAGTCGGGGCACTGTCACATCTGGGCAGCTCCGCTAACACAAACATGGATCATAAAAGTACATTTTTGCCCCCAAATTAGGACAGAGAAAATGATACGTGGCTGTTCAAGTTGAGAAATAAAGAGAACAAAAGAACTGCTTTTAGCATTTTGTGTTTGTTGAAGAAACACATTGAGCACGCACACCAACATTTTCATTTTCATTCATTTTAGCTGCTGGCATAGTGGGCGGCACTTTACACCAGTGTTGACATAGTTTACCCTTTCTCTGTGTGGAAATCCTGAAAATGTTCTTGCAATATTCTTTTGCACATTGACATTTTCCATTTTAAGATGTCATTTAATTAAACTGAAGCAAATAAAGAAATTAAAAAAGCCTTGAATTCATTATTCATGTATGCGTTCCTGTACCATAACTCAGTGTCAACCCTGGTAGAGTGTACAAGTTTTTCCAACATACCACACCGTGCTGTTTCCTCAGTATTAAAACATTAAAATAACCATTTTAGGGTTGCTCAGGCGTGTCTGAATAAACAAATGAGAGGGCACCTGTGTGAAATATTTGGCACAAACATAGCAAATATAATTAAAAGAAAAAAGCTGAAAAAGGGGTATAAAAAGTTCCACCTAAGTTTACTGCCAAAAGCAAAGGAGTAACCGTTGCTGAAGTGAGGTCTTCGCCACGCTGAGGTTATTTATCAGAGGTAAATACGTCTTTCTGGTGTTCGTCTCAGCTCAGGCTGGGCTACGCTAAGGCAATTCAACGGTCGCTAATGCCAGGTGGAAACACGGAAATCAAATTATGATACAAACAGTCCATATTAAAACTATAACTCTATTTCTAACGTATCATAGCCTCTTCAGCATAATTGTAACTGTTTATTGCATGCAAACAGAGATTGGTGATTGTAATAAGCAGGATTATTATATTTGTGCCTACAATTATGTACCAGTGACACCCATTATATTGAACCTAGGCATTAGTTAAACAGCAGAACAAACACTATTCTTTGCCTAGTTACTTTATCTACTGTGTGCTAAGAAGTGGCTGCTGTGTGACGCCAATACACGGTGTGAATATGCTCATGTAGAAAAAGAACACTTCCATTATAAGCATGGCTGCCTCGGCTCCCAGGGTGTTTCATCTCAAAGGAGCCCAATCTGTGACAATCCAGCTGGTAGACATAAACAGTTTTGTTGCGCCTGCTGCCTGTAAATACATTTAACCCCAAATTTTCCACCCCCAAAGCCTCCACATCTTACTGTAAATGTAAAAGAAAACTTCAGGTTCATTCCATATGTGTGACTCACATTGATCAGCAACAACTCACAACTAAGGTTTCTTTTAAAGGAAAAATTACACATTCTAGAATATTTTGCCTCCGTGTCCAGAGTTAGATGATTGATTGAAGCAGGTTCTGGGTTTCGTTTGGACTGTTATAACCTGACCTGCTGTGTTATTTAAGCTCTTTTATGTTATTGTTATATGATACTGTTTGGTAGGCTGCAGTCTTGTATATTTTGTCTGTGCTGTCTCTGGGTTTTTATTAGATAAGAGGGAAGCTGGTTTTTATTGTTTTGGTGGGAACTTAAAATGAGTCTAGGTCAGGCCTAGCATCCCTGGATATTATAAATGTTATTTGTGTTAATAACTGCATATTATTAATCTGGAGCTGGCATAGCTTTATTAGATCCTTCTTGCATTATAGGTTGATAACGTTTTACTTTTTTATGACATACTTTATTTTGTACCAGGAATATTTATTTAAATTCAACCTTAGAACACTAATATTGGGTGATTTTAACTCACACAATGAATAAATATCATTTAGTGGTAATGTCCAATAGAATTTTTATGGTAAAAAGAATTAAAAAATTATATTCAGCAGATCATTTTCTCCTCTCAGAATAAGTGCTTTTGTGTTTCTTTTGCCCACAGTTTTCTGTAATGCAGGGAGACTGTGCCTTCACCAGACAAGGCTCACATGTCTCAGGACTGGGTGGACCGAAAAACAAGCTCCCAGTTCCATTATTTGTTTTTAATTCATTTTTTTAATGATTTCTAAATTTTTGACTAATTCTAGAGCCATTTTATTTCATTAGATCGTATACAAGGGGAAATAAAAGAAGAGTACTTCAATTTGTTATGTATTGTTGTACTTTAATATATTTTGATGGAAAGTATGTTTTATACCCAAAGCTAATGTTACAAAACTGCACATTAGTGTTCTAGAGTTAAATGGGATAATTGTAACTGAAGCCACATCTTTGTCATGTTCCTACAGATTTATTGGTGTGACTGATGTTGGTCCTGCCAAACTAAGTGAAGCAGAGTAGACTTATTCTCGTATGTGCAAAAACCAAATGGCAGGGAGGCAAAATTCATAAACTCCAAGACGGTAGTCTTTACGCTAAGCTAAACGATCCAGCTGTGAGCTCTAGATTTATATATAGGTCCTGGAGGAAGTCTTCTTATCTAATACAAGAAATTCAACAGGTGTATTTCCCAGAATATAGAAAAAGCACTTCTTCCAAAGGAAAGTATTTTTTTCATAAGTCTGGTCTTTTGTACCAAAGACAGACTTTTCTTCAGTAATTTAATTTTCCTCTCCCCTCTGGGTGTAGAATAAGTAAAACCCACAGTTTGACTTGTTACTATAGTAACACAAACAGTATAAAGAACCATTGAAAGAATTGGTTTAACACCATAAAGTGTAATAAAAATATACCAATAAAGCACACGCTGTTATCTTGGCTGTCAAGTTCATTTGAATCGTCCTTTTACCAGCCTGATCTTTACAACATACAGAGAACTCAAAGTGTTGTGACGAAGGAGGGATGAGCCATGTCTAGTGGCTGAAAGTCATAATGACGTGATAAGAATCTAATAATCCTTTGTGTTTTCCAAGAAATGGCCATTTTTTAAATGGGGTTCTGAATGAGAATAGCCATAATCAGTCAAAGCCAGGCTCTTCTATTTTTCTTAATAAATCATTATTCCCTGATTATTGTAGCAGATAGTATCTACCCCTCCAGAGGAAGGCACTATGAGTGGTTTGAACGTCCTTGGATTTTCATCATCTGGATCTGACTGATGGCTGGATAAAAGCATTCCCTATAACACAAGCCATGCTCCTGACTGAGGAGTCTGGGACACATTTTCTTCTTCGTCTTCAAGTTGTTGTTAGTGCACTGTCCATCCTGACATCCCTCTGTGTACAGCATATGAAGAGAGTCACTATTGTGATGTATTCTCATACCTGAAGCCACTGAGGCTGAAATCTCTGCCAGGCACAGGGCTGCACACACACACACACACACAGACACAGACACAGACACACACACACCACAAACACACAGTCCTCCTGACTGTGTTTTCATCTTCAGGTAACTTCTTCAGGGTCCACAGGAAAGAGTTTATTTGGTGTTACCTTTTATTCAGATTGAATTACCTCTGTTAAGCTGCACTGTCCATCTCCTGAAACCAAGCAGGCACCCTCAGTGTGCTAAAGGTAGAGATAGCCTACCCAGTAGACGATGTTGAAGAGTAAGAAGGAGGTGGGAAAAAAAACGCGGGAGTATGCGTCCAGTTCATGTACATCTATGTGGACGCGGCCTCTCCTCCAACCGCCTTCTTTACACTCCTCGAAACAGCAGAAGAAGCTCTGGCAGTCTTTTCCGTCCAGACACTCGTAGACACAAGCGTCTTCAAATTCCTGCCAGTACATGGAGTTGTTTAAAGCGATGACTGTGTGTGGAGGTGGTCTCACATCGAGGACTGAGTAGTTCTGAAAATACAAGAAGTCTTTTGAGTACCAAGTGCTTTCCCCCCATCACATTAGAAGTTTTTTTTTTTCTTAAAGCAGAACATTGTCCAGAAAGTTTGATGGTTGCAGATCTGAAGTCCAATTTGTAGCCATTTAGTCTCAGTAAGATTAAAGTATTCTGAGGGAGAATAACTTACGTCTTTATATCCATTGATTATGTTTTTCAATTGTGTGTTTTTGTGCCCTTGTTAGGGCAGCTCAGTCTAGACACACTCTTAACATGTCTAATATCTACATGTTCTCCAAGAGGGAAATAGTGAGTGCAGCAGTGGCAGTAAATCATTTTTGCCATAACACGGGCAGTAGCCTCTTAAAGCCCGAATTAAAATGTCTTTATATCTATTTTTTAAAATAATCATTCATAATAACCTCCCCTGCAAGGAAACTTTGAAGCAAAATGAAAGAGAGTAAAATTCTCTGAGTCAAACAGCTTTCCACCTGTTGATTAATCTGCAAGCTGTCAGAAATGATGTCTAAAAATCTGACAGGGAAAGTTTTCACACTGCAATCATGATGCTGATAAATGAAGCTGAAATATGCACTACATGCTTCGTGTAGATACTTTGCTGACATGAGTGGACAAAGTAAAACAACATCTGAGTCTGTTGTGTGTCCACTAACAGTGTCTGGAAACATTTTCATGTGCAACACTAAGTGTAAGATGAGAGCACAGGACATGAGGTAGACTCTGTTCTCGCTGTATTTGATGGCCCGCCTGTCCTGTAAAATAGTGATGGTCCTATCAAAGCGCGTAGATAAGGCACCATCACATCATCTCATCTCTGAGCACTTTTCTTACTTCAATCCTTTGATAACAGAACTGAAGCACTATCAGAAAAACAGCTACTTTTCCAACACGTGACAATAATCCTGTGCATAAAGGCATCACCTCGATCTACATTTTACCGTTTTCCTCAGAGTTCACCGACCTAACTCAGTGAGACTATTTAACACATCTGTTTGAAATACACAAACTAGCTCACCAGTCTTTTCGGTTCCATGTAGCTGGGTCTTTGAACGCTGTACGAGTAGTAATTTAACGTAGCGTACTCCATCAGAGCAGCAAAGACAAACAGGAAGCAGACGGTGACAAAAAGGTCCATGGCGGTGACATAAGACACTCTGGGCAGTGATGTCCTGGCCACGGTACTGAGAGTGGTCATGGTCAGAACTGTGGTTATACCTGAAGGACAAACAAAAGTCGTCTCAGTCAAACACAAGTTTTTTGGAACGGTTTCCACTTGGAGGTGACTTTGGTCCAAACTGAGTTTTGTTGTTTGCTCTTGCTAACCACGTCACTATAAAGTGATACAATGCCGACATTAAAATCTCTACGGACACTTGAGCTGGTGATGCAGAATTATAACAATAACTGTGGAAAAACAACTCAAAAAAGCATTGCGTGTTCAGTGTTTCAGACAGTCTGACAAAAGCCAGGCAGGACGAGGATTACACAACCGAGAGATTCTCATCGACATAAACATCGACACATCTGTGAGGTGATTGCCTCGAGATCCTTTATGATCACATTAGACGTTGAGACGCAAGAGAACACTGATGGTTTCATTTCAGTGAAAGTGCAGCACTGAAAACCCTGATGAGTACACAAAGACAAGGTAGTAGCAGTGAAGAGATCAATGATACTGTTGCTTTAAACACAACGGATCACCACAAGCAAAGAACCCATTTACCCATTCGTTAAAGTTGCCTTACAGTGCTGATCACCAGCTCCACATATTTAGTATTGGACTCTAGAGTAGCTGTGCGTGTTCAAAACAGGTGTAGCCTCTCAGTTCATCCTCTGTCTGTAACAAGCTGTTTTAGTTCTGTATATTTTCCTAGCTCCATCTCGATTTATGGGGTGTAAGGCAGGTGTGGGTGGGTTGGGGCTGGAGCGTATCCCAGCTGTCACCAGGTGAGAGGTGTACAACCCAGTTATCAGTCTATCTATCACAAGGTTAACATAAGGACAATGAGAACCATTCACATCCAATTCAGAATCACCAATTTATCTAACATGCATGTCTTTGGACTGTGGGAGGAAGCCAGGGTATCCAAAGAGAACCCACACAAGGAGAACATGCAGACTCCACATGGAGAGTTCCAACTCAGGAACCTCGTGTTGTGAGGAGACTCTCCTAACCCCTGTACCTCCTCTGTATTATAAATAATAATAATCATGATCAATCATACTAATAGCACGTAAAAACAAAAAAAGTGACAAAGAAGGTGACTGAATCACTTTGTGTTTTTAACATATCCTTTGTCAACACCAACAACAACACTTGTGTTTGGGGTTTGATGCGACTGATGGGCATGAAGAGTGATAATGAGCAACACGTGTGGGAATTCGTCCCATGTAAAAATTACAGAAGCATATTTACGTGCAGTCCTCCAAACACACAGTTATTTCTTATGTTGTATTAATTCATATTTTCCTATTAATTTTCATGGCTCGCTCTGTATTAAATTTGTTACAGTAGGCCTTTATTTTATTTTGCTTGTGCTATTTAGTCATGTTAGAAGCCAAGTGTGTCATTTATGTGACAAATGATGAATTAATTAGATATAATGAAGACGTCTATCCCTCCAGCATCTCTGAATAATTTCATTTGTTCGCTCTCCAATCTCGCTCCTCTGTGAGCTTTAAAGAGATGCTTTTAAAGGAAAAAAAACATCCGTTACTGTTTCACTGAGGTTCCTATGGTAACAAGCTGGCCCCATCTATTTCAGGCGGACATCTCGCACTTTTCCTTTAGCCTCTGCTTGCCACAGTGATTACTCTTACCTGGTTTCTGCTGATGCTGTGACACAGAGTTTTTCCTCTAAACAACAGCATGAACAGCAGGTTGGATGAGAGGAACGTCTCAGAGGCATTTTACTTTTTTACTGACAGCTTAAAATGTGAAACTATGAGGTTCTGTAAAGAAATGTTCATAGTGTATAAGCATGCTACTAAACAAAGTTCGAAGTATAAGTCAGCTGAAAGGTTTGCTGACCTTGACTGAGTCCTAAAGGGGCTTTATCTTTACTCCCACACTGGCCTGGCTTGCCAGATACATTTACAATCAGCTTACATCTAAGATCCATTCATTATCTTCATTCTTCCTCCCGACTTGCAAGCGATTGATCGGCATGCTTTAGAGCAAAGATGACAGATTAAAAGCACTCGTTCATTTTCTAACTTTGTGTGAGCGAACAGTATCGAACACGGCGATGGTGGGCGATACAGAGAGCCTTGTGACACCGAGCTGTAGCATTTTCCTATTTAGCTCCAATAACAGCACATTCATCAGCAAAAATATAATTTCACACAACAGTGGTAAAAACAGCTTACACAGCTACATTTAGAAGGCTTATAAATTTGAAATTTTAGTGGATAAACTCAGCATTTTGTCCAATCCCTTAACTCAAGGCTGGGCCAATATTTCCTCACTCAGATGTGAATATTGGAGAAAAAGAGAGAAAATAAAAATTGTTACCTTCACAAAAAATGTTCCACAGGACTGCACAACAACAGAAAGCATGCACGAAAGAGAAAAACACAAAATAAAAGAGCAGACAGATGGAGTGATTTTAGTGACAAATATCTGAGAAGCACATAAAGATGAATCCTCTTCAGAGCAAAAACACATAACCAAAAAGTGCAAACTTAAATCTTGTAAGTGGGATGCTGAAGTAATGCTTCCTGTATTATTTCCATGTATTTCATGCGATGCAGTACTGTTCCTTTAAAGACAGACCCTCAGGTGCCATCAGTCCACTGTACCTAAAGCTGTTCTGGCTGGAGTGGCATCTTTTTTAATCCAGAAGGACACCCAGGACAAAACCACAGTGAGGATGCAGGGGATGTATGTCTGGATGGTGAAGTAGCCCATTCTTCTGCTCAGGTCAAAGTACACGGTCATCACCACGTAGTCGCCTGTGTGTGAAAATAACAACCATGTGAAACTTCTAGATGGTTCAATCAGTTGTACTGATCATGCAAAAAATTCCACACAATGGGTCAGATTTACTAAATGGGGCAGTACAGCGTGCAAATCCCCTAACAGCACTCATATGGTAGGGGTGGTTATTTCATTTCGATATTAAGTGCAAAAAATAAGACATGTTAAATACTGGTGCAATTAACCATTAACTACATATCGCAAACCTTTGGTAAATAAGTTTACAAGCTTTATTTAAATATTCTCCCCCCTATATGTTGCGCCTTCAGAAGGAACTTCATGCAACAGGGTCAGTTGTGAAACTGTGACTTCCCATACACAAAATCTTGTTACTGCACTCTGTAAATAGAAAACACGTTTTTTTATGCCAAAACCTAGTTTGTGCTGGGGCAAGGCATTAGTAAATCTGGCCAAAGAATGCAAGCTGAAAAGTCCACAAATGTCTTCTTCTTTTTTCTTTTTTTTTTTTTTTGCAATCCCTGCATTGTTGCCATTTAAATAAGTACATAAATGTCCCAAACAAACCAACAAACAGCAGTGAGTGACAACAGCTAGCTGTGAGCAGCTAAAAAGATTAATAAAATAACCTTTAAGGTCACTTATCATACACGAATTACACAAGTTCTGTTTAAATGTGCAAACAGTTTTTCAACTGCATTTAAAAAAATGGTCTAAAAAGTATATCAAAAGTGCCCTAAACATGCATTTATTTTAAAGGCCACCAGAGGGGCGTGATCCGTTGTTGCAAAAAGACTTTCTTTTTCTATATAAATAAGTACTGTTTCTGTTTTATGGGCTCAGTAACTTATTTCAGGTTATGCTGATTAAAACATCAAGTTCATTTTGTACATTTTGGTCATTCCAAGAGGAAGATTATCCAGGGTATGCTCACTGGCTAATGACTTCCCGTTTCCCCTTCCTCTTATCACATCTGGTTTCAAACCGCAAAGATGGCAATGGCTAAAAAGCTGCTATCGAGGCTTCATAACAAGACTTCACAAGCCAATATGTGATTTCTTGTATGCGGTCTGTGGTTTTACTTCAGTCCTTTGGATTTGGTGCAGTAATAAATTATTTGTATATGATTTGAACATAAATTTCTAATTAGGATAAGGATTCAACTTTATTGTCATTACACATGTATAAATACAAGGTAACAAAATACAGTTTGCATCTAATCAGAAGTGCAAGAGCAGAAAATACTTTAAGAGCAGATTATATACACATAAGGGTAGTATAAATTGTGGAATAGTTATGAACAGATTATGTACAAATAAGTTAAGTATACAGATGTTTATAGCATTAAATACTGGTTTTATAAGTTAAATACACAGTTTGGCTGCCTAATCTGTCCAATTATGGCCCAGTATAGAATGGATGAAAACCAGTGCTGGCTCTCCAACACAAATCCTGTAGGATTAATATTGACTATTTGACCAAAAACCAGTGTGTGACGATGAGCAATGTAGTCTGCATTTCTACCTGCACATCAGATTAATCACTTTGAAGTTTTTTTTGGCTGATTTATTTATTTATTTTTGTGTGTGCAGCCTAAGGTTTATACTGTTAATGAGTAATTATGTGATAATGACATTTCAGGCCATGTTACAGAATAATAACTAATAATAATTAATTTATTAATAAATAATAATTCCAATAAAGTAACAAGTATTAACTTTTTTTTTTTTTAAACATGGCAAATGAAAAGATACTGTTGCACATGTTGCCAGGTGGAACTGTGAGTTAGGGTAACACGAGAACAACAGACCAGAATCATAATCATCACTTTGTTTTCCACCTGCCTGACAATCACATGTCTTTAAAGACAGCAGGCAGGCAGCGGGGAGTAACATGCAATCTGCCAGTCATTAAAAAACAAGATCAGGTAATTCTACTGTTTAATCTAATATAGGCAACACTGTGCAGTGAGCCTCTATCTCCCAGCATCACAGTCAGTGTACTTGCCCTTGCCCTCAATGGGCAGTATCACTGTGAACATGTATAAGGATATTTAGATACGTGACAGATAATGGAAGTCTGGTCATATAAAATGCAACAGTTCCAGTTAAAATTTCTTTATTGATGGTTTTTGCCATTAATTTATTTTGATTAAAGTTTAATGTTTTGAGAGATTAATCCTAATTATCAAATTTTTATTGGCACATATATAGATGAATTATAAATTGCTTCGCTCGGATGATAAATGAACGCCTCCAGAAGAAATCTGGTAAGCGAATATTAAGAATTTCTTTTTCCTTTCAGGTATTTCTAAAGTGAGTAATGAAACTTCCCTCAGTATGCCTTTGAAAAGAATTTCACAGCTGCTTGTGAATTATTTGCCTGCGCACAGACCCCTGAATACAACACCACAGAGTAGAACATAGATTACACATGGATTACACAAAGACACAAAACACGGAGACTAAATCCACGAAACAGCTGCAGAAAGTTCCACAAGATGCTCGGAACAAATTACCTGCCTCATTTTATTTCTGCTTACTGCATGTTGTATGAAGTATCTTTACTTTTGGAAGAGTTTTTACTTAATTTTAAGAGCCAAAAACCTCTGAACAGTACTGTATAGCATTTCTAAAAATACAAGAGCTGAGTCAGCCTTATGCAGATCACATACAGCTTCCTGTGAATGCGGGCCCTTATAAATTATTTCTCTCTACAGCCGATGTTTAATATTACTGAAAGGAACACTGAAATACATTAGAAAAAGTTATGCTTTCAGTCAGTGATAATCCATGAAGTTAACTACTTACACATAAAAAGAAATATGCTGACATAAACATCAGAACCCGTTTTCGATACTACATATACATCATTGTCATTTCTTTTTTTTGGTAAAACCTTTTCATCCGTTTACACTCTGTAATTGCTTTTCTGTATTTTAGTATCAGTGTCTGTGGTAAAGTAATTCCAAACTGTTTCATTTACTGTCATGTTAGTGACATCAGCCTCATCTCCCAGCCACACAGGCAGTGAGACGCGTGAGTGGTGTAAATGCGGAGCTTCATCGAATATGTCAAAAAAAAAAAAAAAGAAGATAGGATTACATTGGCAGAATAAAAAACTGTTTGTGGACACAGATGTTCACTGTTCCAACATTACTGGGCAGGGATAGCTCAGTAGGTAAAGCGGTTGCCCCATGATCGGAAGGTCGGGGGTTCGAATCCCCTGAACGGCTACCCTGAGGTACCCCTGAGCAAGGTACCGTCCCCACACACTGCTCCCCGGGCGCCGCACTGGTGGCTGCCCACTGCTTCACTGAGTGAATGGGTTAAATGCAGAGTAGAATTTCCCCACGAGGATCAATAAAGTATATATTATTATTATTAACATTAATGAAGTCAAGTAGGGCTGAAATTTAACATTTTTATATGTAAGAATTTTATGAATATGAAAAAATAACAGTTTTTTTTTACTGCCATCATGTCAGCAGACTGTAACAAATCTTAAAAGATGAGAGCGTCCTCAACGCCTCTGAAAGCCTGTGAATACGTTTCAGCATGAATGCTGTTTTCTGTGGTACTGATGCACAACAGCAGCTGCCCCGTGACTCTTTATTTTAGTTAAAAAAGTTATGGAAGTTTAACACATGTTATGGAAATTGATTTTTTCCAGTGGAAATCCAAACACTCTCAAGTGCCGAGTCCACCAAGTCAGCAGGTGACAACACAAACTGCACACAAGACAAAAAGTAATAGTGACATGGCTTCACACAGGACTTTGAAAGCATGGGCGATAAAGCACACTAATATTAACAAGCTGCTACAGTAGCTAGTTTGCCATACTTTGAAACCTTCTAGATGCAAGTATGATAATGGTGTCCTGGACCTCATGCTGATGAAGCATTACTTCATCCTCATGGAACATGCTGCGCGTTCTTCTTTTTATTGATTGCTGCAGTTATCCATAGTTTGCAAGATGATGCCAATTAGTCTGCAAACACTTGCCAACTAACCACCAACTGGTTGTGAAAGAAAAACAAAAAACCAAAAATCAAACCAGAAACAGAAAAAGTGCCTTTCAAACCAACATGTTTCAAAAGGTGTAGATTTTAGTTTGAAGGTGAACAGCCTCTATTTCCTGTTAGACTTTTCAGTTTCTTTACCACTTCACGAGGAGTTGATGAGTATATGTATTATATACTTTTCCTATGGTCATCTTCACCCACTTTGGGAACCACTGGGCAAAAACGCGTTCAGTGAACTGTATTTAATGACAGATGGAGAAATAAAGAGCTGTATTTTGGGGACCTTTACTGTTTGTAATCTCAGTGTAAACAAAAAGATAACAGCAAGTGGTCTAACTAATGAATATGTATTTATCTTAGTAGGGACCTCCCAGGGACAACAAGAGTTTGACTTTGCAGTTTAAACAGAAAGAAGTAATTTTTCATTGACAAACTGGATCAAATGCCACAGTGGGAGTGGAAGGCAGTGAAAATCCTGTGAATATTTTATCTGTTGTTTCTTGCCAAAATTTCTTATTATTGTTGCCGTTTCTTTTCTGAGCACGATAGTCATCTAATATTCCAAATTAGTCTCCAAACAGTTTGGCTAAACATGATTTCGTAACACAAATCGTTGCACAATAAAAGAATGAAGGAGTGGAAATGAAGCGGCACCGTCTCAATGCGCGCCGACTCCAAATATCAACCCATTTCCAGCTTGTTAGCAGCATGTTTATGAATGTTAAACAGATGAATTTGTGCTTCTTTACCTGCTGTAGTCTTTATGACGTCTGTAGTGTTCCTCAGGCCCATAAAATCAAACTGGTACAGACGCCAGGACTTTTGGTCAGCCGCCTCCACAGAGTTCTTCCTCCACTTGTAAATCATTTCATCTTGTGGGTATCCGTCTGCAATTACACAGAGCATATGTGTGTGTGACCCTTGGCACTACATGTCACATCCTAATGATGGATACCCTGTGCAGACAGACCTAGGGCCACCCGGAGCAACATTTGTCTTGAGGTGGATGCTGGCTAATGAAAAGACTGGGATGAAGACAGAGGCAAAAATAAAGCAGATTAAATGAAAGCTTTGGTTCAATAAGGTAGTGAGTCCATCTAAATGTTACGTCTGACCTTCACGAGCTGCACACAGAGCCTGGAAGCGCTTTTACAATTGATCATGTGAGGTTAACGATGGGTTAATGATTCCATTTCTGCTCTGGTGTCATGCTAGCCTGAATCTTTTCCTGTCTTTAACACACACATAATCATTTTAAGTAGAAAGGCTAACAAAATTATGATCCTGCCTGACAGCAATTTGATTTAATAGGGTTTCAATTAACAAAAAACATTAACCGTGAGGGAACTGCTAATTGTTTTCAAACATGCTTGATGAATGACTTCTATTAACATTTTCCACAAGTCTTCCATTCGCCATTAATGCTGTCATTAAATATTTACCAAACCCTTCGTAAACTAAAAATGTATAGAAAAATCTGTTGAGAGCACCGCTTTATCCAAATTTACTTCATTCATGGCCTCCTACACTGGATTTGCATAAAGCATTAGTAATGGCTCGAGGCAAGATACGTAATGCATCTGCAAGGGAACAAAATCTATATAATGCACATCAGCAAGAAAGGTTACAATAGTTAGCTAAAAGTATATTATAACAATGTAAAGCATAATATAATTCAACATAAAACAGGCTGATTAAAAGCTTGACTGTATAAAAATGTCTTCAGCTGCTTTTTTTTAAAAGAGGAAGTAGAGTCTGTGCTGTGTAGAGACAGCTGAAGACAATTCTACAACCTTTGTAAAACTGCCTGAAAAGTCCGATCCCCACAAGTTTTAGAGCCGTTAGTGGGGCCAGCAGCAAAAAGTCTGAGGTTTCAGCAGGTCATGATTTACTCGGGAGATCCACCATGGAGGTCTTAAAAGTTAAAACTAAAAATTTTAAATTAATTCTAAAATGTATTGGTAAAAAATGAACAGAAGCCAAAAACTGGAGTGGTGAGTGATCTTCTGTTGGCACCAGTTAAAAGTTCTGTGACAGGATTCTGCACAGTCTTAAAGTCTGAAGTAAAAAGACTGTTACAAAAATTCCAAATACGAAGAGATAAAAGCATGAAAATTCATCTCAAGTTCAGCCTTTGACACCAGCATGATTGAACCGAAAAGTCTGAAGAAGCTGATATGCCATCTAATTTAAAGCAAAAAGAGAATCAGAACCAAAAGAGATCCCTGAGGTACTCCACAAGGCAGCACAGTTGTTTCAGACATCAGCTGTTTCATACAAAAAGTAACAGATTTATCCGAGAGAAATGACACGACAAGAACAACAACAAATAAAAATATGTTTAATTTAAATCTGTGGTTATTTGGTCAAATTACTCACATGACCAGCAAAATCAGGTATTGATCCATATGCATGTTTTTAGAGACCGGGGTTTCTAGATGACTGTGGGTTCACTGTTCACATTGTAATATATCATCATTAATATCAGTATCAGCAGCCACTTTAATCAGTACACCTTGCTAGTAGCGGGTTGGTCCTCTTGTCATCACACAATTGCTGCCGATTTGTCGACTGCACGTGTATGATGTGAATCTTCTGTGATGACTGTGGAGGCTGTGAGTGTGGGTACAGTCATTCAGTCACTGCTACGTTCAAGAAACCAGTCTGAGATGATTTGAGCTTTGCAACACGGTGTGTTATCCTGCTGGAAGCAGCCATCAGAAGATGGTACACTGGGTTCATAAAGGGATGGATACACTCAGCAACAATAGTCAGGCAGGCTGTGTGTTTATATGATGCTCAGTTGATACACGAGCAGCAGCCAGAACCTTGGACACAAGAGTGAATGCTTTCATGATGTTTACACCAAATTTGGACTCTACTGACAGTAGAAGAAATCGAGACTCATCAGACCAAGCAAAATGTTTCCAATTTTTAATGCACCCATGTAAACTCTAGGCTCAGTTTCCTGTTCTTAGCCGACAGCAGTGGAACCCAGTGTAGTCCAGCAATCTGGCCTTTCTCCATCTCTCCTCTGACCTCTGACATTGACGAGGCAGAGAACTGCTGCTCTTTACACAGGTGCCTAAAGAACGCAGAGTTACTTCTTTTGGTCAGGTTGGAGACATTTCGGTGATGGTTACCAGTTCAAGAGCAATGTCTCCAAATTTTCTGAATCACTTCCAGGTTTACATGGAAATATTTATTTGAATTCCTTTTTGGAAATTTGTTAAAATACTGGTTTGGTCTTTAAGAAAAAGAACTTTATTAAAAATAATAAACAAAACCATCAAAGTATCAGTATTTAAAAGTATCAGTGATGGAATTTTGTATTTAAAATGCTAGAAATTTAACATGGGAGTGAGGACTCCTATTTGTAAAAGTGTTGTGCTCCTTACCAGAGATTGTATATTTTTTATATACAGCCCATACTCCTGACTGAAAGTGCAGTGTTGTGGTTTTTGCCTCTGCTGCACTTGGAGCTGGTATCTCAGTCTCTTCTACAATTGATTTTTCCCCGAGCTCTGGTGTAAAATTGCAAGTGTGCAGATCTATAAAGCTGATTAGCTGACAATGACGAATGAGGTTTGTCATTGGTATTGTTTTTTCTGTTTAATTCTGTTGTAATGAAGCTACAGTAGCTGCACCTGAAGCATCTGGCTGTTTCACAGGTTCCAAAAGGGGAAAAATAGGTCAGTGTCTTTGCGTGATCATTTCTGCAGGAAATCCAGTGAAAAAGAGATTATCAGGATCATACAATAACACTACTCATTTAAAACTGCAGGAAATTGGATAGCTCTCAGTAATGACCTGGAAATGAAGGACTCATCTGAAAACATGTAATATCCTCAGTAAACAGTTTTTATTACTAAGAGTTACAATATTCCCTCCAAAATGTTAATTTCTCACAAAAACATGCAGAAGAACCGAGTGATAAATTCTGTGAATGAAGCCAAAATACTCTGAAATCCTGGTCAATATTTTTGATAATCAGCTGACACTTTTCTATTCGTTCAGCTTTTGAGGAGAGTAATGATCAACAGACACATTTATCAAATAGCTGGTAAACAGAGTGCAGTGGTTAAAAGCATGGCAATGACCAAAAACAGAATAACAACAGAATAAGAGTGAACACTAGTTTTACTAATAAGTACAAATTCTACCGTTGCCTCATGTCCGCCGGATGTGTAAGCTCCTTATGGACACGATTTTGGAAGTCAATTAAAAATGCACAATAAAACAAACTCTTAGGAGAAAAGTGTGAGACTGAAGAAATGCAGTAAGTTAATGGTGACTTTAAGATTGGATGAGGAGTTTTCTCTGATAACTTTCTCACCTATTAATTCAATTCAGTTTTATTTGTATAATGCCAAATCACAACAACAGTTCTTTCAAGGTGCTTTATATTGTAAGGTCAAGACCCTACAGTAATCATGTAGGGTCTTTATTTCAGAAATTAAACTACTATATATAGTTGATATATTGCACAAACCAGAAATATTCAAAACATGAATAAAATAGATGAAAACAATATTTTTGGATACAAAGTTTTAGTGTGATAAGAATGCATAACTTCAATCAACCCAGCACGTGTCTATGAGATAGTATTCTTTATACAGCTTTGCAGCTCAAAGTACTTTACAGAACAACATATGCAAAACAGCCCCTAGCATAGTCGCAAACACACACACACACACACACACACACACGTCTGGTTTGCTATCCTCGTGGGGACATCCCATTGACATAATGCTTTCCCTAGCCCCTTACCCTAACCCTAACCATTAAAAATGAATGCCTAACCCTAACCCTTACCCTAAACCTAACCATAACCTAATTGTAACCCTGACAGTAAAACCGCATTTTGAGTGTGAAAATTGCTTTCAACCCCGAGGGGACCTGGATTTTGGTCCCCACGGTGCAGAAAGTCCCCACCAGGATAGTAAAAGTCAGATTTTGGTCCCCACCAGGATAGTACGAACCCGTACACACACACACACACACACACACACACACAAGCCCGTTCAGCTATCTTAGTGAGGACCTTCATTGACATAGAGGTTTCCCTAGCGCCTTACCCTAACCCTAACCATTAAAAATGAATGTCTAACCTTAACCCTTACCCTATAACTAATCATAACCTAATTGTAACACTGACACCAAAACCACATTTTCAGCCTCAAAAAGGCCTTCAAATTTGTGAGGACCTGTGTGTCCTCATAAGTGACTGTTGGTTCTCACAAGTATAGTAGAATGCAGATTTCGGGCCTCACAAAGATAGCTAGACAGGAACACACACACACAAATAAAAAAAATAAATAAAACCAGATAAAAAAAAAAGAACAATAATTGAGAGGATTAAAAAAAAGTACAATAAGTAATTTTAAAAAGTTAAAAAAGTGTGAGCAGAATTAATATTAATTCAAATAAAAGTCAGGTCAAGAAGGTCTTTAGTTCGGCTTTATGCATTAACATTAATGAACAGTTTCACATTCTAACCTTTCTTACTTTAGAGTAAGTAACTTTCATAAAACAGACGGGTAAACCACACCTGCTTGAAATAAGTTATAAGCTGTATTCCTCCTCACATGGGTGGGTAACAGAAACATACACTGGGCTGTTTTTGCTTAAACAAATAGTAAGAAAGCTTAAATTCAAAAACTGTCCCCATCACCCTTAATTCAGCCAGAAAGCACTGGTTTATGGATGTACATGAAGTTCAAATTAAGGATGATGACAGCCTGATGTTATTGAACAGTTTAGTTACAAAGAGCAGCTAAAAAATATGTTAGATGGGGTGTTAGCAAACTCCCTAAAAATATGAAGGTACAGCAAAATATTATGACAAAAGTTGTGTTAAGTTTGTGTTTCCAGCCACCTGGAACAGGTATTACTCCTGCCCTTCCCTGTGCTCACTATTTACTTCCTCACCCGATGTCTGCTGTCTGTTTCCACAGACTGTACAGAGCAGGAAGTCAGCCTCCTGAGTGCTTGGAAAAAAAGGTTGCTGATGGGTCTGAACAAAAATCAGAATGATGATTTGAAAGACTATAAAACATTCTGTAAAACTGAGTAATAGCACTCATAACAACACACATCTGTGAAGTTTACATTTAAGATTAGGATTAAACTTCACATCAGAGGAAACCCCTCGCATGTTTTCTGCTTGTCATTTGCTGAATAGCTACAGAATCTTTATCCTGCTCTCTTCATCTCTGTGCACTGCATTGAATCATGTGCCGTGTTGATTATTCTAATCTTCCAGAGGCATGATGGCTTTTAAAATAAGCAAATCTGACTTAATCTAATCTTAAAACTGACACATCGTCATGGAAACCAGCGTAATGTCAGTTGGTAAGAAAGTGGGTTTATTGGATCACAGCAGGATGGGTCCACAGTAGAGGCAGATCAGCAAGAATATTTTAAACCCTAATAGGCAACACAGGGCGCAAGGTCTCATCACACCAATTCAATCCTCTAATTTGAGAGGCCACTGAAGGTCCACTGCAAATAACACATCACAGACACCTCAAGCTTTAAGTTAGACACGTTTCTACATTCACTGTGAGCCAGGTTTACTGGATGGTAAGGGAGGAGCAAGCCTGAAATCAAGACGGAAACTGCGATGTAAACATCCACAGCAACATATCGTTGTTCCATCTGATGATATCCTTGTGAAGCTGTAATTGTTAACTGAGGCATGCTAGTCTGGTGAAAGCTGTAATGTTTAAAGATCCTTCAGTTTGGCCTGTGGACAAAACAAGTGGCCAATGACTGGAAGTATAAAACTAGAATGTAACATCTGTACTGGGTGATCTGCTACAAGTGACAGATGTTTAAAAGCCACCAAAAAACAAACGAGCACAGACTGTAATAAAATATGGATGTAGCCACTGTGACATCCCCTCTGGTTGCCAGTTTCAAAGCATCAGTTTTAGTATTTTGAGGACAAAAATGACTAAATTATGCTAAATAATCAGCTAACACTGGTTAGCTATGTTCATAAACTGTTGGACCTTTCAACATGGGAGTGTATGGGGACTTACTCACTTTTAAGCCAGACTCAAATGGAATCTTGGATGAACTGTTATTTTTGGCCCTGCCATGCTTTATGGCATGCTTATTTTCTTTAAAATGTCCAGGCACTTCTGTATAAGCTTACCCAAAGGGATGTTGCTCAAATGTTGCCATGACTACTTATAACCACACTGAAATGAAAAGCTGAGGATAAAACCTGCTGCCTCTCAGAAATACCTAATTAAATTAAAGAGTTGTGGTAACCGTTTGGACAACTGCACAACAATTCTGGGACATGTGACATGGGTCTTCATAATCTCTTTCACACACATAGAGTAATCAGTTAATACAGTTTTTCCAGGTGGACGAACCGATCTGCTCTGCCAAAGTTTTAAAGCCTTTGTAGAGTCAGGAATGTTCCCACATTCTGGTTCTTATATAATGCCTCTCAGAGCACTTTATACAACTTGCCTCATTTACCCGTCCACACAAGCTCTTTTTCCTACACCTAAGTGCTTTCTATCTAATATTCACAATTCAATGAAAACATCATTGAAGTCAGTTTCTTACCCAACTATACTTTGGCATATAGACTGGAGCTGCCAAGGTTCGAACCACCAAACGATTAGTTTGGTAGTTTTATGGTTCTTCCTTGAAGTAAACTACATCCTTTACATTAACTGTAAGAAATAAATGCCCCAAAACGAAACTACTAACTGAACAGAACAACTGCTTTTTGGAAAGGTGATATGTACAGGAAGATTTAACACAATAGGCCACTGGATGCAGACATGTAAAGGTCTTTGCTATACCTAACACCAGCAGACCCTAAATAAAAACATCATTTCTGTGCGGGTTGTTTTCCAGCTGTTCTTCTAAACTTTTTTGGTCATTTTTGGTCTTAATTGTTCTCCGTGTTTGTTCAATTTATGTATTAACACATGTTAATATATCCCAGTATACAAAGCAGGATCATAAGGATCCTGTGTGACCCGTATAGCTCTGCTCATGGTGAAACAATGCACATAATTTGAAAATGCAGAGGAGTAAAATACATCCTGTACCTGTCATAAACATGGAAGATACAGGAGAAGATGAACACTGCACTGAACACAGTGTACTCACAGCTGGAGAAGATGAGCGGACATGAATGTTCATCCATTGGAAAGTTGTGCAGCTGCAGCTGGCACTCTGCGTTTATAGTCAACCTGCAAAGAGAACAAGATTTTCTTGTAATGAACCTCTTCTGCTTTGCTCCAGATGGTGTAAATTCATATTCAGGTTTTCAAAGTATGATCTCGATGGAATCGGTGGAATGTGAAAGGAGGAACAATCATTTAGCTATAAAAGCGTCCACGCAGCTACGTATTAGGGATTCAAGTATGATAATCAGCTAGTGTGATGCAGCTTCAAGTGTGAGAAACGTCTAAATCACAAAGCTACTGCACACGCGGGGACAGGCGACGGCAAAGAAGCTACTCTTCCATTTCAGTTTCAGCTTGTCCTTTGTAACCCATGTAAAATGCTTCTTTATATCCTTCCATGGTCATTTCTACCCAAAGAAAACATTGGCCATGAAACAAAACATCTGTGTAACATAATGTTAATACTGAGGGTTTCTTTTGACTAGATAGAAAGTGAAAGAAGAAAGTAAGTATTTTGTTTCTTCACATACTCTTTTAATGATTTACAAAATCTCAAAAATGTTCTCAAATCCTTTTTAGGCCTCAAGCATATAAAGCACTTCATGTTAGTTTTATGCATTTTATTGGATTTTACTTCCAGTTTGGTTTAGTTTCCTATGAGGTTTCTGGCCCACCTTGTTCAGCTATACAAGCTGAATGCCTCGTTACTCTTTGCAGTTAAGCTTTCCAGCTTTGTTAAAACAGATCTTCAGATTTTCCTTCTGTGTCAATGTTGCCCATTCCTTAAACCCTTGCTTCAGCCTGTGCCTCTGGGAGTTTGATTGCACTGTTTGTTTTGGGGGTATTTTTTTTAATTTCCTCTTTTGCCTGCACATTGCTGGCTTCAGATTAAGCCGAGTAATATAAATTTGAAATTTAGACAAGGGAAAATTATTATTTGATCCAGGGCTGAATCTCTAAGTTTGCTCACCTACAAAGAAACAAACAGACTCTTTTATGGTAGTTTCACTTCATTTGAGAGACAAACAAAAAACTAATACCAAACAAAAACAAATATTATAAAAGTTGCATATTAATTCGCATGCCATTGAGTGAAGTAAGTATTCAATCTCCTAGCAAGACTTTGTACTTGGCGGATAAACTCCTGTTGGCCTGCACAGCGGTCACATGTTTCTTATTTTCGGTCAGCAGGTTAGCCCACATCTCACTTATGTGTTTCAGATCCTGGAAGTGAAGCTCTAACTCTGTTTTGCTGTTGAGCTCGCTGACGTATTTCAGTCATTAATTCTTTAAGTTACTTTACAATGCAACTGAGACTGAATAACATCTGAAGATGCCACGCTGGACTCGTTAATCTATCATTTTGTCTGTTCACCTTTGGGGCAAAGGTCACTGTTTCACGGTAGACAGCCGATACAATAGACGAAACATTATATTCCTTTCACCAGTCATTGTGTATTAGTGGAGGCAAATTTTAAAGTGTAAATTATAAAACCAAGCCCCTATCATCAGCCCTCCACCACCATGCTGACAGTTAGTACGAGGTGTCAGTGCTAATGCGGTGTTTTGGTCTGCGTGTTCTGGAAGGACATCCCTGTTTTTGGTCTCCTCTGTCCAAAGGACGTTGTGCCAGAAGTCTTTCCAAACCTTGCCATGGTGCCACGTTCTTTTTAGAGGAAAGAGACTTCTCCTGCCTCCTTTCAAACAAACCATACTTGTTCAGTCTTTTTCGAATTGTACTGTTATGAACGTTAACATTTAACGTGTTAACTGAAGCCTGTAGATTCTAAGATGTAGCACTTTTTTTTTCTCCAGTTTGCGAGGATTTCACGGTCTGACCTTGGGATGAATTTACTGCGGCATCCACCGCCTTGGATGCTTTTCATTTATGGATAATCTTTCTCATTGTACTCATTGTTACTGCCCATTCCAGATTAATGGGCAGTAGCACAATAACTGCTCAGGATTGAGATAGTTCTGAGAAGATCTGAGAATAGTCCATCTAACTCTACTCCATGTTCCACAGGACCCAAAAGCCACTGCAAATGTCCCACTGCCACACATGACAGGACACAGCAAGAGGGGACCGATGGCTTAGATCTTTTTTAGTGACACAAGGTGAATGTTTTATATAGTTTTCATGGCTTTCTCTGGCTGACTGTGCACTTGTGACAGCCTTTATTGTCCTTCAGTGGATTTATAAAACTCAAAAGACAGTCATTTAGGTTGCTGTATCCCTCTCCCCAGGTCTATGTGATTGTATGCACTTTGACATAAAATAATAATATAATTAATATTAGAAAGGGGTAAAGCTGTACTTAGATATAATTAAAATAATAATAATAAAAAAAAAGACAAAACCAAAAAGAGCAAATGGCATTTCTTATTTCACTGAAAAAAGAGGCTACAGGAAGTGATGAGGATGCCTTGACCTCTTTTTACATAATGGAATTGGCTCTATTCACACATCAAACCATGTGACTGAGTAATCAACCATTAAAATAAGGAGAAAAAATCTTAAAGGATTATATTAATTATTCCAAAATGGCTTTCCCAATTTAGTTACAGTGAAGTATAAAAGAAATGCTCTGTACGTGTAGATTACATGTGTCACATTAACAAAAAGATGGTAAAAAGCGAAGAAAAGCAGAGAGAAAGATCTTTGCAGAGTGACTCTGGTATGATCTTTCAGCCTCATTAAGGCATGGAACTGGGACAATACGATGCATGTGGGAAAGGCATGGATATCACAAAATGTCATCTCTGTTTACTCCAGCCAAGCCAGTGCACAATTAATACCAAATGACATTTCATAGCCTTCTCTCATGCCATCAGCGGATATTACTCCTCAAAGTTTGCACGCTTCTGAATAGTCAATAGAGCTTCATGAGGACCAATCTTTGTTTATGGCTTGACTTGGACATTGAAATGCTGCTACTTCTTTGTTGGATTTACTACTCTGTGTGAATTAAAAAAAAAGTCTGATAGCCTTTAAAGACACTACATGTGGAATACTTTGCAATACAGTTGCCTCAGCAGAAAATGTCAATTAAAAAATGTGAAGATGTCAAACATAAGGGCGGCTACAAAAAGACCGAGGACAGTCGAGAGATGCTTATTAGCGAAGGAGCATTTTATTATAAATGTGAAGTGCTGCAATTACAAAGAGTGCTCGAGGGCACGAGGGTAGATGCCTCTGTAAATTGGTCTTATATCTCAAGCAGCCAATTTGCACTTACAATTGTTGAAGACAGGGGCTAATTGCTCTTGCACTGCTCTGTTTGGAGAATGTTTCCATCCCAAATGGTGCTGCCTTCATTTTATTATTAAATAAGGACGCTAAATTTCCTTACAAGATGAAATGAATGGATGTTGCTGGCTCAAAGGCGACACGGCACAGAAAACATCAAGATCCAGAAAAGTTAATACAAAAATCATATGGAAAAAAATGTTAATATGCTATGTAGCATAGCATATTAACACATAAATAAATGTATGTGTTATTTATGCACTCAATTTATGGTACATTTATGGTACTTATTATTGATGATCACTTAGAAGGCATGATATCACAGGGTTATTTTAGTTATTTTACTTTGTACAAACAGAAATCCCACGTTTACGCAGAGGATTAATGTGCAGGTTTTATGCAGGCAATTTTCTGGACGGGGGAAAATTTTATGTTCTTGCAAGGAGTTAAAAGCAGACAGAGGACATTTGTTTTGCATTGCTGTTACATGCTGTTCAGCCAGATGAGCGCAATAAAATAAAATGCCATCACATACTGAAGACGAAACATCCGATCACTTAACGCCTCTTCCTGCTAACTCAAGCAAAATTAGCAGTAAGAACAGTAACATTATCTTAACAACTGAAAGAATAAAGCCCCATCTGCAGCATTTCTTCCTGTAATGAGGGAAGTGATATTCGGTGGCACATCAGTCCCACCTAAACACACTGAAACTGGCTCAAATTACAGGATAAATGAGGACAGTGAGAATACAAAGACCCTTATAGAGAGCACATGTATCAGAAGCTTAAATGGGGCCGAATGATACAACATGCATTTCACATTTTATTTGTACGCACATAAAAATCTATTTTTCCCAAATGTTATACTTTAACTATTTATGTACATAATACTATACTACCAAATTATGATTATGTGTCCAGTATTAAAACAAACAGAACTAAGAAATGAGCAAATATGGGGACAGATGTAAGAATGTGTGTATGCCATATGCTATTTATGGCACCTCATGCATACTTAATGGATATACAAGTTTATGCATATACAATTAAGCCATGCTGAGAAGCATAGAGGCAAAAGAACACAAAAGAATGAGAATCTCTGTCCTGGAGTGGCCCAGCAAAAAGCCCAGACTTAAAATGCACCTGAACACTTTGACTCAATGCTTCAACTGCTCTACAAAGTCCAGCAGTAACGGTCTAAATACTTTTCAAAGTTTTCAGTTCAAAACTTCAAAGCATTTCTTCTGGTTTGTATTTACAGGGGTAATGAATGATGATTCAGTGGTTGGTACCATCACCTCGCAGCAGCCTAATAATTGGCTGGGTGTGGAGTTTGCATGTTCTCCCTGTGCCTGCATGGGCTAAATGGGCTGAGCTTTATACCGTCCTTTTCTACTCTGCTTGAGTACTCAAAGTGCTGAACAGCACATGCCTCAATCACTCATTCACACACATTCATTGAAGCACTTGTTTCTACACCAAAGTGCTTTCTACCTAACACTCACATATCAGAAAGCAACTTGGGGTACACTATCGTGCCCAAGGATACTTTGGCATGCAGATTGGAGCATCAAACCACTAACCTTTTGATTAGTAGATGACCTTTTCTGCCCTCCTGAGCTATTTATGTAGACACAATGTAGCAAAGTGGCAACCTTTCTAGGATATACCCCATCTGGACAGCTGGGATATGCTCCACCCCCAAGTTTAATAAGCGGCTACAAAAATTAACTGAAGAATGTATGGATTAAGTACAGGGAGGTTCATCTTTGTATGCATGTAACTGGGGCATGATTTTCACAGAGGGAGTTGCAAGTGAAGAAGCGTCGGTGGTTAGTGATTGCACTAGATTTTTAGGGCATGGTACGCTTTCTCGTGTCTGGACGCTGAACTGGACTTTGGGGGTCAGGTCAATTTGCAGGACTAAAGGGTTCCTTACACTCTCTGACTGTGTCTCCATATTTGTCCGGGTACGCTGAGGGACAATTCTGCATATCTTCTGACTGTGTTGTATTTCAGTAAAACATGAACAGATGTCTGTGTTGAGTTCTGTCTTTACCTTAAGGTATAAAGTATCTTCCCATCGTTCCATATCCTGAGCAGCTGGTTAGGCATTGTAATCCAGTGGGAATCTGCAGTCTTGGAGTTTCTGAAGATGGTGTCAGGTAGCCAAATAAGTCCAACCATGTTGCTGTTCAGAGTCAGTATTTTCATTGTGCTGTTGTATCTGAGGCGACTATCGGTCCACGTCTGAGCAAAGATGATGTCAATTTGATATTCCTAGAAAAACAAAACCAAACAACACATCATTTTTTTTTTGCCATATTATAATCCAAACTATTAAAAAAATAAAATACTAATGCTGTTCTGTGGCTATGGGGAGAAAAAAGGGGCGATGTCACCTGCTAACCAGGATTATTGATTTTCTCTTTGTGAATGACTCTTTAAAGGAGTATTGTGTGTGTCAGAAACACATGAGTCTATACCATCGATCATGTGTCATTTTCACCAGGGGGAGCGTCTATCATTTTACGTATTCACTTGACCATATGTGACCAGTGATGCTTATTCCATCATTGGTCTGACCTTTCCAATGCTACATTATTTTTTATCAATTTGTATTTGAATAAAATGACAATTTACTAGAATTAATGTGAAATATGTAAATGAGAATGAAACAGCTGATGGACAGACCGATGGCATGCCTGTGTTAACCAGCAGACCTGTGAAATGTAAAAAATAAAAAATAAAAAATCATATTGTTAAACACACTGCTGCTCACTGTATTCACTAAAATACTCAAAATCTATTAGTTGTCCTTCATTCAAGCCTGACGAGTAGGATGGACAGAGCTCTTCAGTCTGCAGCATCAAGACTCAAGAACAATTTACCACTTCAGCTCCATTTAGCTGACTCTGTGAAGTCTTTAAAAGAAGAACAATTGAATAGCATTCATTTTAAACTACAAAAAACCCCTCCATGGCTGTCCGTCCATCCATCCATCCAATTCAGGGTCGCAGGGTGGCTAGAGCGTATTCCAGCTGCTGTTGGGCAAAAGGTGGGGTAGACTCTGGGCAGGTTCCCAATCTATGTCAGGGCTAACACGGAGAGACAGACCACCATTCAAACTCACAGTCAAACATTTTTCTGCATTTTTTAACCCTGAGAGTTTCATAAGGTGATATTCACATGAAAAACTGAAAAAAAAATTAGGCATGAAAAATGCATTTGAAACTGAGTGTTTTCTAATATTTTACCGGAGAAAAGTACAAAAAGTGCATTCTGGGTAAATTGTCAAGGCTCCATATCACCAAGTGCAATAGGTGGCTGCTCAGTACAGGTTAGAGCAAATCACAGGTCTCCTTTTACCTACATTTGATACCACGATCATTTTGTAGCCATTATGTCTTCTTAGTCAAATTATTTTCAAATTTTCATGGTAAAGTGAAAACTGAGCCTCTGACATTCTCTCACTTATTTATATTTTTAGTCTTGACTCACTCTACTTCTTATCTAACTCTCAAATACATTATCTGAATCTTATCTCACGTAGGTTTTTAAATTCTCTCCTAATATTAAAACTACTTACTAACGCTGCCAAGAGTTATTATCAAAAAGCTTATATGCAAGTTACAGTCTTCCATTTAAGCAGGGAGGAAAATGTGAAAATGAATCCAGTAGCATACCACCGAAGAGCCGATGATGCTGTTGATATAAAGTCTTTTTTTCAGGATTTAAAACCAAACAAATATACTGTTATGACACTTCCTGGTATTTGTGGTGGTTTTAGCACCTGAAGGTGTAAAGTGGCAGTGAAAAGCCTCTTCCTGCATTTCTCATGAGTAAATATATGTTCTCAATGTACAGTTCGGCCTGGTGTTGCTCTTATAAGCAAGCACGACTTCACTCGGTACGCTGAAATCCTGCACTCTATGGTAGCAGCACTCATGGAGTTGTGGAGGTTTTCTTGGTCTGCAGATGATGCTTAGGCACTCACTCAGTACTTTAACTTTTAAAACCTAAGAAAATAAAACTAAAGCAAAAAGTTACTTAAGACATCACTATTACATTAATTGCACATAGGATGCAATTTAATCAAGCTAACAATTGACTGTTATTCAGAAGATACAGTAACTATCCATGTTGTGACAAGAAAACATAAATCATGCAGATGAGCAATGATTAGTCGTGCTAGTGCGATCTGTGGTATGCAAAGCTAAAATTCTCCTCAGCAACAGCTGAGTTCTTACGGTCCTCTGGTAACAATACAGACAAAGAAGTGAAGCATAATGAAATTAATGATAGCCTGTCTTCCTCCAGCAACCTACATCTTTTTATTCTGCTGCCACCGCCGGAGATGCATTTGACCTTTTACCCGGTCTCTGCACCAGTTTGAATAGCTCACCAATTAGAAGGAAGTCCATAATCAAGAGAACCACTGGGTACTCATGACCTTTAATTGTGTGGTGCTCAGGGGAAAAAAGTTAAATAATATCCAGCACTTCATGACCAGTGAAAAAAGAGAGCTGCAGATCAAACAATGAAACTTAATATGAGCTGAATCACATCTGGAAACAGTCAGCTGCAGGTGGAGGGAGAGACGTAACCCTTACACATCAGCATTTCTAGCTTTGAGTGTCTTGTATAATTTCACATTAGAGGTAATTTTAACTATTCTGAAGGAGTATCGATCACACTTCCCCTCCCTGCTGCTCGCAGCTGCTTCCAGTCATTACAGCAGGTGTTGCTGTGAAGAAAATGGGTCTTTCACCTCAAATGCCTCGGTGGAGCAGCTATATTAAGGCTGCTGATGTAGAGATACTGTACATACTCATGTTAAATTTAAAGGTGCTGATGTGCATTACAAATGGACTCCACATGATCATTTCATTCAATATAAAGTACAGAATAAAAGATGTTCATCTTTCACTTTAACCAGCAAGGTTTTGATTTGCTGTCCAGTAAGAAAAAAGAATACTGCAGCACGTGACAACAGCGTTTCCAGCTTTGTGTTGGCAGTTTGGGAAATGGCCCACCTCATTTCGATATGGCAATGTCTCTCTACAAAAAGACAGAGGAATGAAAATAATGATTTTCCCAATTTGGTGTGACCTTCATCCCATTTAACACTATTATGATTAACTGCAATGTCACCTGTGAGCCAGGTGTTATCAATAAACTGGAAGAGTTGGACCTCGTTATTGCTTCTGTGGCTAAATGGGACCAAATCTCTGCAACCAGGCTCGAGCACCTGTGGAAAGACCCCCGCTCCCCTCATTGTGTGTGAGTAAACCATCAAATTTCAGTTTTTGGGGAGGGGGGGAGCATGTAGTTCTTTTGTGCCGGCCGACTTCAAATTGAACAAACTTTGACCAATTGTGAACTGTCCCGACAGCTTGTGGCATTCGAGTTCCAGAGAAAACTGTGGAACAGTGGAAGCTGTCTTAGCTTGTTACAGGTGCTGCACTATCATCCATTAAAGTACACCGCTTCACAAAAAACAGTCAAAACTGTGAATCAGCCAGCATGGCAGCAATGCAGCTCGCCTACTTCCTTCCATATTAAATGCTTGGTCGTTCGTAACGACTGGAGGAGACACCACACAAACCAAACTTCTGCTACCACAACTCAAACTCAGATTTTGTATTGCATATATTTAGTATTGCACGTATTAATTCAATCTATTCTGTTAAAGGTTTTTTTTGTTGTTTTTTAAGATTTTTATGAAGTGTGGTTAGTGGATGTAGGCCACTGCAGCACACACATGAAATGACACTGCATTTAGTCGCATGGCAGTTACAACAGCAATCTTTGAGCCTTCTCATTATTGTTACGACTGCTGTTGTAATGTTGTCTGATATGCAAATTTGAGTGTGCAGGTGCCTCTCCGTGATTGGTGCATCCAGGGGACGGAACGTACGGAATTGGCTAACTACCTGGAGACAACGTATATGATGACACCGCCATGGACGGCCAGTCATTCATCCTCGGCTCACCTTAACCGACCGCTGTTTCTTTATACAGGAGCATGTAGGGGTGGACTGCCTTTTTATTTGATTACCTTTTTCTCATGTTTCTGTTAGTTGGGGAGATAAGTCATTTTCATTTGGTTTGATTCTTTTCATAGATAAGTTTGGTACATCCTTTAGATAGGCTCCCTTTTGTTTGTTGTTTTGGCGTTAGGTCCACCCCAAAGCTATAGTCCGTTCCTTTTGCTTTGTTAAAATTCACTCACTCTAAATAAATCACCATCAAAATTGTACTCGCTGTGTGATGTGCTGCTTGGGGTCACACGGGGATGGATCACCCTTATGTTATGGTCTGGCCACCCCTAGACGGGCCATAACATTATGCAATGTTTTGGTTTTTTTCATTCAGTGTATAAGAGTTATCACAGATGATGGTGAGTACCTAACTCTTAAGCTTTTGTGTTGTTTGGCTTTTGAAAATTGTTCTCCCTTAGAAAAACTGACAAACATCAAAAACTACTTCTAATTTTTCACAAAAGTCCTTTTGTTGTTCTCCAAAAATGTGATTAATTGTGTTTAAAAGTTACTATATTCTAAATGTAAAAAGTGCAAGCTACAAGCTATTTAAAAGCATGTGCAGAAGTGCAAACATGAGGTTTTTATAGAGGTTTTTGGTAATTGAAGATAATAAGGGTATTCTAAAAGTCCGTTTGCAGTTTTGACATGTAGACATGGAAAATGCTTGACAAAATAAGTGTAGGTTTATATGAGACACCAGTGTAAATTTACTTTTTTAAATACACTGTGGAGAAAGTTAAATATTATCCCATCATTTCTCATTCTGTCCCGCCAGACAGAAGTTAAGTTAGGTCACACTGACCACATTTACACTCTTAATGGAATAATTCCTCATCAGCTTTTAAATCATGTGGACAAATGGGAATATTACTCATTATTGAAAACATGCACATGGCTTAATGCCGAGGAATTATTCTGCCACAGTTTACCCGTTGTTTAAAGTGGCCAGAATGCAAATGAGACAGCCACCAGGCTAAATAATGGCTCAGGAATGATTGTACAGCTGAAATGTGAAGCAGGATGATACCTCTGCTCTGAACCGCCTGCAGTGGTTCAGCTGTTCAGGGCCATCTTCCACTAACCTTCCTGTCTTCTTATGTAAATACATCTTTGTTAATGACTTTTTTAGATGCAAAGCAATTTATAGAATAACCTTGTTCTGCACTGTGTCGCCTCAAATGGGTGGGATACACCTAATCACCACATTCTGCCGATGCAGAGGAATACTTGAAATATAAAACATTAAAACTGCCTCTTTGACCCCTGCATGGAATTATGCATCTATAAGCTCTACAGTAAAACACACACACGAGTTGTTTGATATATTATAGTTTGTGTTTACAACTCAATTCCAAAACCGTAGGACACTGTAAATTGTAAATAAAAATGTGTACGTAAAGTAAGTAAAATTTATTTATATAGCGCTTTCCACAGATAAAAATCACAAAGTGCTTTACAACACAAGAAATGGAAATATAAAACAATGTAACAGTAAATAAAACAGCAATGTAAAACAATAAAAACAACATAAGAGGAAATTAATCAAATACTTTTCTAAATAAAAATGTCTTCAGCTGTTTTTAAAAGAATCAATGGAGTCCGTGCAGCGTAGAGACAGTGGAAGAGAATTCCACAACTGTGGTGCCACTGTCTGAAAGGCCCAATCACCATGAGTTTTAAAATGAGTGCACGGTACCACCAGCAGTCTCTGATCTAATGACCTTAAAGCTCAAGAAGATGAATGTGGTTTCAGCAGGTCAGATAAATATTGGGGAGCTTGACCATTTAGGCCCCTAAAGGTTAGAACTAAAATTTTAAAATGATACCTAAAACTTACAGGCAACCAGTGAAGGTAGGCTAAAACTGGAGTGATATGAGATCTTCTCTTGGTGCCTGTCAAGAGACGTGCTGCAGCATTCTGCACAGTCTGAAGACGATTTAAGGCTGATTTGTTAAAACAAGTAAAAAGACTGTTACAGTAGTCTAAACGGGAGGAAATAAAAGCATGAATAATCATCTCAAGTTCAGGCTTTGACACCATTAGTCTGAGTTTTGAAATATTCCGTAAATGATAAAAACAGTTTCGGACCAGCTGCTTAGAATGTTGCTCGAGCGACATCGAGCTGTCAAATATGACACCGAGATTTCTGAGGCTCGATTTTACATAAGGGTCTAAGAAGCTGATATGCTGCCTAATTTCTGAGACCATGTGGTCTGGAGCAACAATTAGAGTTTCTGTTTTATCAGAGTTTAGTTGGAGGAAATTGTCATTTGACCATTGGTTGATTTCTGTCAGGCAGTTACTTAAATTAGGCAATTTATAAAATTCAGAAATTCTGAAGGAACAGTGTAGTTGAATGTCATCAGCATAGAGATGATAGGAGATATTTTTTATAGTGCTTAATAATTTGGCCTAGGGGGAATATATAAAATATATATATATATAAAAATATATATATATATATATATATATATATATATATATATATATATATATATATATATATATATATACACATACATAAAAGCTGTGTGTCTGCAGCTTTTATGTATTACAGATGAAGAGAGATTCAAAAGGTTTTACATTTTCTGAAATTGTGGATGCAGTTTTGTGCAGGACGGTGAACCTCTGCCCAGCTTTACTGCTGAGAAATTCTGCCTCTCTACCTCACTTTATACATTTGATATCATTTTACGTTATATTTTGAAAATAAAAAAGATGCAAAACTAATAAATATTGGTTTATTAGATTTCCAAACCATTTAACTCCCGTTTTTATTTGTATTTTAAACAGCATTCTTACTTCTTTTTGGAATTGGGGTTGTACACAGTTTACTCCTGCAGGTTTGCTCTAATGTCTTTAACTCTGTGATGCCAAGTGTGCATCTGATACGACTTTCTGAGACCTTCTATATCATTAGTGTAATTATTTTTAAAACCCTAAATTGTGTTTTTTTAAGACAAATTAAAACTTGTATGCAAATTTCTTTTTGATTTGTCAGATGGTTAAATAAACACTGAATTTTCAGAACTATTAGAATTTTCATGGTTCCGACTTTTTAGAATTAACAGTGAACTGCATCACGGTTCTATAATTGGCCGTATTACTCATCCAGCTAATGCACTGCTGCATACTGAGAGGTAGAGTTTGAGCTAGCTGTAAAGTTGCAGTTAACACTCACCGTAATTCTAAGATCATCTTTTAAATTATCTGACATGTTTGAAGTGGTCTCAGGTCACGTGACCTGGATATAAAAAGGAATGTTTTATCCCCGCTTTAAATCTTTAAAACAGGCTGTAAGTGTCCAAATTCAAATGCAGGGTTGGTCCTCATTGATCCTAATGTTAGTATGCATCCATGTTTTACACTACAGGCTTTTCTCATTTCTCCATTTTGTTGCCACCTTGCGTCCTCTGTCATCCTGCCTCGACCTGGAAATCAATCATCTTCAAGGATACCTAAATTCTTAAAATGCATCTGGAGGAGAGACAGAGGACAGGGTCAGTTTGCTGGAGGAGATTTACTCTATGAAGTATTCTTTCATATTCATAAATTCTTTTGGTGATTTAAGATGATCAGAAGCATTACCAAACTTTCTGCCCTTCATCATTTATGTGTGTGACATACTATGGGTGTGCCAAATTTAATATTTAACTGAAATGGCTTAAAAGAGACAGCTGAAAGGCAAATAGGTCACATGAGGTATATTCATCAATGTATGAAGTCACGTAATAACACAATAACATCTATCCTCTTCCACTTATATAATTCACAGTCACCGGGAGAGGTTGCTATTTCAACACAAGCCTAACACAGACAGACTAGCTAACCAGACCAGCTAACCTAACAAGCAAGTCTTTGGACTTGGGAGGAGGCCAGAATACCATAGAGAACCCACCCAGACTCGAGGTGAGCATACAAACTCCACACAGAAAGAGCGAGCCAGCTGAACCCTTGTTATGAGGTGACAGCATTAACCACTGAAGCACCTGAGCATAACCATGAATTTTTGAACATTTAATATAGTTAAACAGCCAAAAGCCTTTTTTCCCCAAACTTCCTATATTGACAAGCAGCAGAGCAGGGAATCATGAAATAATTGCTGTGGCACTTTTTGTAGTATCCCAGTTGTTCTGATGTTTCACTTTTTTCATAAATCGCAGATATGTTGATGCCTACAGAATTTCTTGGTCCCTGGGTCTAGGTCTCAGGACTTTTGTAGTTCCACTTGCTGAAAAAGGTTTGTTGTCTTGTTTTTGCTTTTTCATCATTCTACCCAAAAAGTTGGTTTGTCACTCATCGCCACTTGGATGAGTGATGAAATGTTTCTTCCACTGAAAACACCACGTCCAGATCAATAGAGTCAGCTTTTTGGGATTTCCTTACCTGGATGATTGAGCATGCATCAAGACATTTTGTTGTTGTACTTTTGACTGATTTCCATTTTCTTTAGTGTTTTTGTTTCTTTTAAATTGCTATGTATTTTATATCTGGTTCATTATTTCTCTCTGTGTTTAGTCTTAGGATGTGTCCCCTGTTTTTTTTACCTTGTGTTTTTGTTCATATTAGAGATGTTTTGTTATGTTTTTGTGTTTATTCTTCTCTCTCTTGTCATCTTGTATCCTATTGTCAAGTTTCAATCTTTTTGTTTAGTTCCTTTTTCATTTTGGTAGTTTTGGTCTCTTGTATTTAACTTTACTTCCCCATCTTATTAACCTTGATTAGTTTCAGCTCTTTTCTGTTACCCAGGTGTTTCCCTTTCCCTTCATTGCCTTTAGTGTGTCTGTGTATGTATGACCTTTGTGCTTTTTTTGTCTTTCCATATGTTTGCTCTGGATTTTCCTTTGCTTCTGTGCTTCCCCTTGGGGAATGCATTTTGGTTTTTGGACTTTACTTTTTAAGTTTTTCTTTATCCTGCCCAGATGAGTCTGAATTTGCGTCCTTCCATTTAAACCCTGACATAGGAATTCATGGTAAATACTTACACTCAGAGTGCAGCCAGAACCTTGTGGATCTGAAATTGAAATTCGTCCACTATAAGTGACGTATTTGCTGCAGGATGGTGAATTAACTACAAAAGCATACCTGCTTGGTAGTCTCAATTCTAAATAAAAGTATGCCAAGAATACAACCAGTTGGCAACCAGATGAGCTGAATCCCCTCTTGCAAAAAGACTGGACGCAGTCGAGTTGTGCTCATTGGTGCAGACTGACTCAGATCGACTGACTGCATTTACAATTTAGATGGCAATTATTTGCGAACCTCTACTAATCTGACTGACAGTGACTGTGTGTGATCAGAACTTGGCTGTTTGGGGAACAGTTGTCTTCCACCAGGTGGCCTGTGCAATCACCTCACAGTTAAAAGTGGTTGAGGGTGTGAATAGTAAAAAAACCAATCATCGATAAACACGGTTGACTGAGCCGTAAGAGAGCAGTTAATTTAATCAACACCCAACTGGCATTTCTGTTCAGCTGGTTAGCTTTTGTGTGTAGACTGTGTTTCAAATAAAATAGGGCAACTTAGGTAACATTAGATGAATACATAAATCTTGCTTCTTTGTATACTATTATCAAAAGTTTGAGGTCAGGCATTATTATGGGAGTTTCTCAGAAAAGGTGAACAAGACTTGACTTTTAACTGGACATTAAGAGACAGCAGTAGAGCTGGCATGCTGATATGTGCCAACATATGAATATAGAATTGAATATGTAGAATAATGGATAGAATAAAAGAAAAATGAGAGCACACTGCATTTTCACCCTTTGGTATTCATCAACTTTATTCCAAAGATTGTGGTTGCACTATTGGTGCCCAACTTCAAGTTCTTCAAGGATATAAAGTCTATATTTTACTTCACATGAACTGAACTGAAGCACTTTCAGAACAAGTATTTCTTCTGAAAAGCACAAATAGCTGTATCTTTCATTCTTGCCACATCCTTGTTTTTAACTACCTAGCAATTACCTAAACTAAACTAAACAAAACATCGTCCTGCTAAAATCTGTAGCCTTTTAGAGTTGTATTGTTAATTTCCAATTCGTAAGTTCAGCGCGGGTCACTGCACCAAGAACGATAAACTAGGGCAAAGTGTAGAGCTCCAGCCCTGCAGTGTGAAGCTGGCACTTAATGATTATGCAGAAAAAGGCACAAAGTACATACTGTATCTGTCCTCTGCTTTGAGTCATCTTGGCACTCTCCTTCCCGGCTAAGGGTTTTCTTCTTGTACTTATTAAAGGCAGCAAAAGGTTACATGTAAGAAGGAGGCAAACTTTATCATCTGTGTGGTAGGGCCTAGTGCTCAAAGTGCACAGATACAGTAGGTGAAGGCTGAAAACCAAATAATTCACACTTAGATCCACAGTTAGATTCAGTTTAGATTCAGGGCACTGAAATCATGTGATAAAACTGACTGTTCATACTGTTCTGGGTTATCTGGTTTTCACCAGATCTTTGCCAATTTTTGTGGTGTTTTCTTGACGTGTTCCCTGTCTCTCATCATTTTAATAATTTTAACTTCAAGTGTAGTTTCTCATGTGACTTTTGTTTATCAGGTTTTCAACAAACATCACGAGTTCATCCCAGAGTGTCTTCATCTGCATTTGGGTCAATTTTGGGATAAGCCTCAACACTTTGACTTGGTATGTAAACCTGTTTCTGCCTCACTCAGTTTTTTTTTTTGTCCCCAACTGAAAGAGTCTGCTGAAAGTAAATGGACTGAGGGTGGTGTTAGCATGGATCGCTACCCTAGATATAGCTTAAACAGCGCAAACAATGCTTGTTGTGGTTTATTTTGGTTATCATTCAACTCAGAGTTGAGTTAACTTGATCAGCCCACAAAAAAGCTTTCCGGTGTTTCTGTCTTTTAGTCTGCTTCAGCCGATTAAAAAAAAATATTTCAAACCTTCTGCTAACATTAAACAGCCTTAAGTCCTCTGAACTTTACTGATAATAATGGCCAGCATATCCAGTTAGCAGAGAACTTCTCAAATACAGGTGACGTGGTAATGAATTAAGATTTTTAATTTCATCAACTGCCCAGCTACAGCTGATAATTCTGAGACCGCATCACAGCACATGCATTCCTACGGAGCCCCTCTGATGACATGGTCCAAAAAATAAATAAATTGTGGCCACAAAATACTACTTCGTGGGCACGAAATGGGTATAACGTGCCCACGAAATACTATTTCGAGGGCACGAAATAGGTGCGCACGAAATGCTAATTTGTGGGCACGAAACACTTGCGATAACCGTGATCCTTCCCAGGCCCTTGCAGTTGGTTGACAATAAAATCTATCCCGGCGTCCAGGTCGTACTTACATCTGTAAAGCAACTGGGCTCTCAATATCCTGTTTAAATGTCTCTCTAATTATGGTTCCTCGCGTTGCCAGGCTTTTCAAAATGCATTTGTAGCTCATTCCCAGCCTAAAATAAAACTCAATCATACGGTCTCTGTCCATGGTGTATAGGTTTAGCCTACTCTTATGCTTATGTCTCTACGCAGCTGTCCAGGAATTGTATCAATATGATGTGTGCACGATATCTATTTCATTGTCACAAATGCGTAATTCGTTGCCACGTTATACCCAATTCGTGCCCACAAATTAGCATTTCGTGCGCACGTTATACCTATTTTGTGGGCACGTTATACTATTTCGAGGGCACGAAGTAGTATTTTGTGGCCACAATTTATTTATTTTTTGGACCATGTCATCAGAGGGGCTCCGTACATTCCTTTGGTATTCCTGCATGAAACTACAACCAGCCAATATGTGACTGGTCACTGAAACTTGGCGTAAAACCAGAGAAAAGAGAAAAAAAGTGGACAAATTCTGCTTCTTTTTTTTTCTTCTGTGGGGTAGCAATGGTAGCTGCCAGTATTTGTGTTACTTCCTCTTAAATAAGGTAGTTGTTGACACCACACAAATGATCAATGATGAGGTCACTGTATGAACAAATAATTCCTAAGAGACTAAAGCTCAGGTTACAGACAGCTCAACTTTTTTTTTCTACTCCCGAATCTGTGTGAAGATGTCTGAGCTGTTCAGACCTTCTGTTTCTGACCAGCATCATGCTGCATGTTGATGCAGGCAGCTGCAGTTTTATGTGTTGCTGCTTATTTACAAAAAAAAAGACTTCAAACAAATATGCAGCATTTGGAATGCAACTGTTGTTTTGTAGTTGTCTTCTAAACCGCAGTGCATCAGCAACTGAGTGCATCAGAGGAAGTTCAAAGAATTTTATAAACTATTTGAATGATCTAGGAACAATTTAAGCCCCATTGAGTTTCTGTTATGTTAATCTGAAGGCATCCGAATGTGTTGGCTTCATGTATGAATGGCACAATCAGTCTTAGTAACATAGGAAATTTTATACACAACTTCTATCATGGGACAAATTTGAATGCATGTTAGACAGTAATGGGTAGACATTATGACTGTGAGTGCTAAAAGAATATTTTACTAAAGCTGTTAAAGCGGAATGAGGAATATTAACAGAAGACTGAGTAGCAGACTGATGAAGTTAGCAATGCTGTGTATCCGAATGGCTTCAGGGTCATTAAAAAAAATTTAATATATGGCAATAAAAGGTTTTCTCAAACCTTGATTCTTGTGCTGTTAGTTGAAGTTTCTTTCAGGGGAGAAAAAAAACCCTTCAAAGTATGGATGGAAGGCACTTTCTGAAATACAGTAATGTCAAGGACAGAGAGTCACATCACTGGGCCAGAACGAGACCTGGAAAAACTCTAGCAGAAGCTGAAAATACCTGCCAAGCAAGGTTACTAGGTAGTGGCTGACTCTTAGATTACTTAAATAAACTGTGAAGAACAAATATATTAGAAAAAAAACAAGCATTATTTGTCCTTTGCTACAGTGGCTATACATTAACTCCCCAAAACAACACACTGTGACATCCCCAGAGGTGCTCAGACTCTCCTACATAACTGCATCACTGAAACTGATACCTCAGGATTTGCAGATTTTAGCAGACAATCTGTCCTGCAACGGAACAAACCAAAAACACCCCGAATCCTTCCTTCCTACTAGGAAAATCTGCTTCCTTGAATCAGCTGGTTGTGCTGCTTTTATACTGGTTGGCATCACCACTGTGATACTGTCTGTTAACAGTAGGCAAGACAAAGAGGATTCTCTGTACGCACAGGTATCATGAAAATTATGAACATTGCTAAAAACAGAAAAGATATTTCTGAGTTCATTAAATACTGACTGAACCACACGTGGAGAATATTAATATTCCAGAGACCTGTTCTATGTTGTGTTACCGAGAGCCTCATAATTTGATCCTCATGCTGATGACTTAATTTCCCAAATCTTCAGCCACAAAGTAAAAATAAGAAATGCAGCATTCTCTTTGTTCAAATAGACGCTTTGTAACTGTTAAACCATCAGTTGCAAAACTGTTTTTTACACTATGGATGAGAAATGATCAAGGTCATTTTGTATTCTAGCAGGTGTGCACCAAACAGTTACAGTGACTGCAAACTGCAGGGACATTACAAATTAATGTTGTGGTGGGAGCTAAAGAAAACCACACGAGCAGGGATGTTGGAGGAGCTCTGCCAGCAGCTTCTTTCTGCAGCAGGAAATGAGCTGGCATAAATACTGTGTTTCTCTGGTCATCCAGTGTATAACGAACAGCTTGTGAGTGGGAAGCTCTCAGAGTGAGAAAAGCATCGTTTGCTTTTGTTTGGCAGGAATTCCTTGATTACAGGAGGCTTCCTTGGACACTGCATTCCCAGAAAGTTCTGTATTAACACAACTTCTTTATGATTACAAAGATTTGGTCTTCTCCGATTAAGCATATTGTTCACTCCTAACTAAAACATGCCTCAGAGCTTTGCTATTTCTGATTAGCTCCTTCTTGCTTTGCTTCACTGTCACTATTTTCAAATTAAACAGCTTACTGGAAATCGGTCCCCGTTTAGATGCTTTCCTTTTCAACACCTTTTCTCTAAACCACATGACCCTGATTGTTTTACACTCGGCATGGGGTCTGTCCTGGTCTGTGTTTTCTGTTGGGTTTTTTGTGCAGTGTTGTGTTGTCTGTGCTTGCCTGCATTTGTTTACATGTTCACTGTTATTGGTCTTTGGTTACTGCCCAGCCAGACCCCAGAGCTTTTGTCAAATGTTGAAAATATATAAATACATAATATAACCTAATTTCCCAACTTTTCCTTGGCTTTAATTAAATATATCACAAGGTAACCCTAACCCAAAGGAGAATTTACAAGTGCATAATGTTTAGATGATCTGACTGAACTAATTCTGGCTGCTGGTTAATGTGATGATGGTTGTTCTTAACATGAGTCTGAAAATACAATGTACTGAAGTTTATATAATAAACTATGAAATATTTATAGAGCACAAAATTGCCTCAGTTGCCTCAAGGTGCTTTATATTTGTAAAGGCCCTACCCCTCATAATCTTGATTTATGCACTTCATAAAAAGCTGATTTTATTGCATTAAATACATTACACAAGAAGCACATTTCTTTGGGACTGACCAGCAGTTCTTATGACTGACATTCAAATACACTAAACTATAACCATAAACCAGCACAAGAGGAACATTTGAGAGATCCAGGTGTATGACACATTGGTGTATGGTATTTTAATCCAGGAGCGTCAAACACATGGCCCTGAAAAGTCCAGTCTGATCCACTCTTTCACTTAGGAACACATGGAAATTACCAGTTTTACAGTTTACCTCCGACAAAGTTCTCACTAATGGAAAGACCATTACATGGACAAAAAAACTGGAGGAGCAAATCAACAGTTCAAAATAAACAACTTATGGAAAAGAAGTCTGCTTATAATTATAGGACAAAGTCCTGGTAACAAGCTGCCAGTGGTTTTTCTGTAATATTAAGCCTTCAATTCTTAAAGTTTAAGCCCCAAAAGCTTTTCTCCTCATGCTGTCTTTAATTCATTTCAGCAGCATTAAGATCACATGTGTCAAAGTCAAGGCCCGCGGGCCACATCCGGCCCGTCGTACATTTATATCCGGCCCGCGAGATCATTTTATATAGATGTATTATTATTGTTATGCATGGCCAGGTGATATGAGGCGCTAATAATATACAAACTACAGATCCCATAATGCAGCGCTGCAGCCTTTTTGGCAACGCTAGGCTAACTGGGAACATTCCCACGTCAATCTAGCCGCTCACAATGGTGGAGAGAAAAGTTGATTCTGAAAGCAGAGCCTTTCAGCCACAGGTGGTGACTGAATATATGTTTACAGACATTGCTGGTAAACCCGTGTCTTATTAGTGGAGCTAATGTGGCTGTAATTAAGGAATTTAATTTAAGACGGCACTACGAGACAAAACATCAGGATAAGCTGAAAAACCTAAATGCAGAAACTACATAAAGTAGAAGTCTAAAGAAGAATCTGACATTTCAGCAGACGTTTTTCACCAGAGCAAAATCACAAAGTGAAGCTGTTGTGAAAGCAAGTTTTATTGTAGCAGAGGAGATAGCCAAATCAGCCCGGTACCACTCTGAAGAGCTGCATGATGAAGGTGTGCGACGTCTTGTGTCCAGACAAAACGCAGATTTTGGCAAATGTGAGCCTGAGGAGAAATACGATTGCTGATCGGGTTTGTGAGATGGCCACTGATTTAAGAACACAGTTGTGTGAAAGAAGCAAAAACTTTATTGCATACTCTCTTGCTGTGGATGAAAGTATAGACATGATGGACATTGCACAGCTGGCCATCTTCATCCGTGGAGAGGAAATATTGAACATTAAATCGATGCACGAGACAACGACAGGAAAAGACATTTTTTAAAACGTATGTCAAAGTGTAACCGACATGAAACTGCCCTGGGACAAACTTGTTGGACTTACAACAGATGGAGCGCCGGTGTTGTGCGGTGAAAAAAGCAGACTAGTCAGCAGGATGCCAGTAAAGATGCAGGAGGAGAACTGTACCGGTGAGTTAACAGCATATCACTGCATCATACACCAGGAAAGGCTGTGTGGTAAAGTGCTAAAAATGGAGCATGTAATGATCACCGTAACGCAAACCGTAAATTTTATCCGAGCTAAGGTTTAAATCACCGTCAATTTCAGTCTTTTATGTGGGAAATGGATTCAGAGTTTGCCGTCATTCCTTATCATACAGAGGTCCGTTGGCTGAGTTGGGGAAAAATTCTCAGTAGAGTTTTTGAGCTCAGCAAGGAAATCTGTCAGTTCATGGACATGGCACATTTCAAGTAAAGCTGTCACAAATGCACCAGTGCAACTTGCCTCACTTTCCCTGTTGCCAAGCGGACTTTGCTGAACTGCACCTGTGCAGATTCAGATGGAGCTGCAGTGTAATGATAGGTACACTCAAGGGAAAGTACGACACTGAATGGCCCGCACAGTTTATTAGTTTCATTCCTGAAGCAATGCCTCAGCTCCGTCTACATGCGGCTCGAATCTTGTGTATGCTTTCATTTATTTTTTCTGGGGTTTTTGGCAGCATGTTCATATTTCTAACTTGCATAATTTTGACAGGATATATTTTTATGAAGAGCAAAATATTTAAAGTTAAAGTTTATTTTTTTAAGTTTATTTAATCTGGAATAATATTCCTGTCTGTTTTTTATTCATATTTATGTTTAAAAAACATTGTTTTAGTGTGTTCAATAAATGTTTATCTTGTTTGGCCCGCGACCTAAAGTGTGCCTTGAGTTTTGGCCCCCTGTGCAATTGAGTTTGACACCCCTGATTTAGATCATGTAGAAAACCACAGAGGTATTATTGAAAGTGTACTTTTTAAATATAAAAGTTTGTTTCTGTTTGAGGTATGGCTGAGTCTTGCTGTAGTGGGCATCGGGGGATAAAAGCAATTCTAACTGTACTTTTCGCCAACTGATTAGCGCCGCTTGGTGATTTCCACCCACCAGGCTCAGGAGAGCAGTTAGGAGCTCATTATATCTTAATACAGCACAGTGAGGTAAAGAAGACACAACAGTCACTTGTTTTCTTTTCAGAAATAATATGATCACCTTTTAATAAAAATAAAAAAAACCCCTTTCTGTAGTGTATATGTATATATAATATAATACAGTACTCTGAAAAGCATTAACCTTCCCTCTAATTTCTCATTAAACAGATTTTAATATTAGACAAAGATAACCTGAGTGAATACAAAATGTCTTTTTTAAAATCATTTATTTTATTAAGGAAAAGTGGGTTATCCAAGCCTGCCTACTCCTCTGTGAAAAAAAGAAACATGCACGTGTTGTGCAACCCTTGGCAGCAAGAACTGCAATCAAGTATTTGTGATATCTAGCAACGAGTCTTTCACATGCAGGAATTTTGCCTTTGCAGAATTGTTTTAATTCAGCTACACTGGAGGGTTTTTTAGCATGACCATGTCACGTCGGTGTGTGGAGAGAGGGAAGAGGGGACCCAAATGCAGGATTCGCAGGCTGATTGAGGATGTGGACGGTGTTTATTATGAAGACAGAATGAAGAGAACATGACAGATTGCACTAAACTGAATGACTGGACTGGACTGGAAACACACGCGGAACCAACAATGATGAGACAAGGAACTGAGAGAAACCGAGGGCTTAAATACACTGGATGATGAGAATGATTAGAAACGGGTAAGAACACAGCTGAACTAAATCTAACTAATGAGACAATGGAAGTAGAACTTGGCATAATGCGCACAGACAAAAGGCTAACACAACAAAACAGGAAACATACATGTAAATTAAATACTGACAAAAGTCCAAACTGAAAACACTGACAGAACAGCCTGTTTAAGGTCATGCCAAAGTATCTCAGTCTGATTTAAGTCCAAGTTACTTCACAACCTTCATTTGTTTTGTTTTTTTGCTTTTCTTTTTAGGACCTTTTCCTTCACTATTTTCTGGTTGAGAGGGGAATTCTGATGTTCTTTTTACTGCTGCTGTTACTTGTATGATATGACGGGACTCAAACCTTCCAGAAACCTCAGCGTTTTTCTCATCAGGTCACAGAAGATTTTCCAAAGATCTGTTATTCAGTTTCTTTAGATTGTTGGGTGACATGTTGCTTTTTGAGATCTTTTAGCCTACTTCACTTTGTCAGGCAACATCTGTTTAAGTGATTTTTTGATTTGACAGGTCAGGCAGTAATCAGGTCTGGGTTAATCACAGTTAATTCATGATTTAACAAGAGTGAGCAATTATTTTTTCCACACAGTTTTCCCCCCTAATTAATTAAATGGTTTAAAAACTGCATTTTGAATAATATTTGTTTTCTTTGTCTAATATCAAAATTTGTTTACTCTGAAACATTTAATTTGATAAATATGCAAAAAAATTTTAAAATTAGGAAGCAGGCAATAATTTACTTTTTCACAGGAGTGAATATGTATATTCATTTCCAGCACCTTTGTGTAGCCATTACATTCAGCTTTTAATAATAACCGGAATACATACAAAAAATGAATAATGATAATAAAAAAATGTAATAACTTTTCATTTCTCTTAAGATTTGGGTCGAATCTGAATACTCTGTCTTTAAAGTGGACGTGGAATTTTTAGTCCTTATCTCCTGACACAGTTGTGCATGTTTGAAGAGTCTCTTCTTTAGTTATTACAAGTCACTTTTTAAATGAAGTTGTTCAAAGTGGAACTTCATTGTGTTTGCAAGACAGGGTGAACTTTTGGTACTGTAATTAAATCTTACATGTAGAAGTCCTTGTCCTGTCCTCACTTTTTCATAGCAGCTGGGACATGACATGTAATATATTGTCTTTTGAGGACTCGCTTCCTTCTGACAGGTTTAGAAGACAGGCAATTTATCAGGTATACTATTTCCTCAGCAGATTCAATAAACAGCCTACAAAAAGCTGTTTTTACCAGCAACATGAACAAGCTTTTAGTAAGCACACTATTAATCAATGTTAGACAAACATTTAAGTGTTTTCTGTAAAGATGAAAGTTAATGAGACTGTTTTTTATCTGTTCTCGGATAAAATTTTAATGTGAAAATAATGCCACACATTTCACCTGTATTCAGTGTTAACTCATGATGTTCAAGATGATGACAATACCTGATATCTTAGCACTTTATGCCAATTAACATTAAGCATAAAGTCTTTCCAAAATAGAAATACACTGATCAAATTTAGGGATTGTTGTAAGATAAATAATCTTCAATGACAGTTTTTCAAATTGACCAAATTGACCTCTTGTAAAATTCTGGTTGACTGATTTCTCATAGACTTCATTTTAAGAATAAAAATAAGCGTTAACTGGAAAAATAATAATAAAGTTCAAACCTATACAACTTGGAAAATGTCTTTTAATCTTTGCTTGCTGGATTCATGCGTGAAGAAATAAAATTGTGCTGCTTGCTTTGACAGGAGTGACTTTGGTTGGCAAACCTCTGAACGCAGATACAGATACGCACAAACTATGCTTGAATGGAAGAATGTTAGCCACTCGGTATGAATGTTTGAGATTCAGAATGAAGGGTTTTGTTTTGTCTCCGGCAGTACTTCGACTTCATGAGTTCTACGTAGGCGCTGCCAGCTTTTTGTCAAAGGACTAGGCATAATGCATAAGGGAACAAATGAACACTAATCGGGCCATTGTTAAAAATGTCACCACAGGTGTGCAGAAAAGTCTTTGACATGTGAAAACGGTCTGCTGAGTTTCTTCAGAAAGGAATTAATCACCACCTGTCTCTTGGAGAAGTCATGGCACCCTGAAATAAACGCTGCATTGTAATTAGAACCAATACAAATATGACAACTGATGTGACCACATGAACTGCTCTGTGACTATACGACTTACAATACTGTAAGCTGGTTGCACAGCAGAGACGGTGCTTTACAGCCTATAGAGCACTTTATAAGCAGTAAAGCTGATTCAAGGACAAATTACATACTTACAAATTAAATACTTATTTGATCCCTTGCTAAATTTGTGCATTTGCTCACTTACAAAGAATCCAAAGATCCAAAAATAAAAATTGAGAAATTTTATGCAACTTTTGCATGTCATTGAGTTGAGAGAAAGTATTTGATCTCCGACAACCCAGTCAGAATTCTGGCTCTCAATCAGTCAATTAATTATAGATGCTCCTGATCATTTCATTATCTGCATGTACGACACCTGTCCATAGAGTCAATTTCTTCCATTCAAACTTCTCCGCCACCTGAAACCAGACCAAAGACTGCCTCACGTCAGGAACAAGATTGCAGACCTGCACGTGGGCTACAAGACCATCTGCAAGAAGATTGACAAGAAGGTGATAACTGTTGGTCATTTTATATTTCTCCTATTTCCAAATAACGGAACCATCAGTTACCCTCGGTCTGCAACTCCGTCAAAGATCTTGCCTCATTGGGTGAAGATAAAAGGCAGTTGATCAGCCCAACACTACACAGCAGTTGAGACTGCAGTCACCAAGAACATCGCTGGTAACAAAGTATGCTGTAATTGAGTGAAATGCTGCAGTGCCTCCTGCTTCAGAAGGCGCAAAAGAAAATGAAATTCAAACTGTTTGGCGTCAACTTGACCCACTGTGTTTGGAGGAAATGGAACCATTAGGTTTGGGGCTGTTGTGTTTGATAAGGAAACAGGGCATCTTCACTGCAATGGGGAGACCAATGGACAGGGCCATGTACTGGAAAATCTTGGACGAGAACCTCCTTCACTCAGCCAGAAGACTGAAAATAGGTTGTGGATAGATTTGCCATCATCACAATCACATAAAACATACCACCAAATTTATAAAGGAGTGGCTAAAGAAGAAGTAAATTAAGGTCATGGAGTTGCCTAGCAAGTCTCCAGACCTCAGTTGCCAAGCGGAAGCCAAGAAACTTAAATGATTTAGAGAGTTTCTGTAAAGGGGAGTGAGCCAAATTCTCTCCCAAGATGTATGCAACCCTGGTGACCAACTACAAGAAAAGGCTTACCAACAGGAGTTTCTCCACTAGGTAATAAATCATATTTTGTTTCAGAATCAAATATTTATTTGTAAATGAATTTTTAAGTTTTATGAAATACGTTTTTCTGGATTTGTGGTTGACATTCTTTCTCTCGCCAATAAAATGAAAGAACCATAAAATTTAGAGACTGTTCATTTCTTTGTTAATTAAGCATACTCACAAATTAAGCACAGGGTCAAAAGATATTTCTCCCACTGTCTCAAATATCCCAAATATAAACTTGAAGGCTTGCTTTTCATTTACTGAAGTCAGAACATCGAAGCAACAGTGAAACATTCAGCATGACAAAATGGATCAATACAGGAACAAGTAAGCATGTCACGATGATTCTCCTCTGACAGGAGGATTTGGTTTGTATCTGAACACAAGCAGATCTAATTTATTTCCTGTTTTTCTTCTGGGTCACACAGGTCTGTGCAAGCACTGCTCTTTCCTCTTCCAGACACTGTGACAAAAAGTAGCTTTCAGTTTGCACAAACAGCAAAGCTCGAGAGCTGGATCAGGTTCGAGGAAAAAGCTGATGTCTGCAGCTACAGCTAAATCTTTTTTTCTTTCCTCTTTTTTTTTGTGAAATAAATTGACTAAAAGCATCTGTACATTCATCATCTGTGACAAAGTCACTCAAGTGGCAACAGTGATGACAAGGTTAAAGCCCGCAGCTCACCCATGGTGCAACCACAGAGGTGTTTTTGCCTAATTTTGCTGATTAGACTTTGGAAAAACTGTGTGTGGGTGTGTGTGAAGACTGTTGAACTGACAGCCAGCAGAAAAGTTGATAATGGATGGGTGGAACAGCTTACACATGTATGCTACACATGAGATGGTTTAACCACCCAGAATAACTAAAGACACATGCATGTTTTAGAAAACTGAAGCGAGCTAACACTAGCATTTAGCTTAGAGTACGTCTGGGCCTGGTTTAGGCTATAGCCGAGACATAATACTGGATATGGTTATATCACAGTAGTTTCATAAACATAGTATTGATAGGAATGCACCTGCAGTTCTTCTGTGTCAACAAGCCACTGAGTGTTTCCCATGCAGGTTTGTCATGGCCACAATTTGCTGCAGTATTTCATCCATCAGCAGCAGTGCATAGCTGGTGGCATGGTGTGTTGATCCTGGGTTTAACCTCTTCCTGCTGGCATGTAGCAGAGTGTTGTAGTTTTGGTGGAGGACCAAAATATGGAGATGGAGAAGTCCATCCTGTCACTGCTTCAACTCCTCTCCACTTTCACCTTCAGATGAGTCAGAATTGGATTCTAGATGGTCTGTTTCTACCACTGAGGCCTCCTCCATGTCAGCTTCAGAGTCCTCAGAGGAGGATGAGGCATCACCTTCACAAGTATTTTGCATAATCATTTCCAGAGCCTCCTGTGTGCTGCAAAGTCTTGCAATCTCCAAAATGACAGCTCTTGCACTACTGACCATACTTCTAACCATGGGTGCAGTGCAAAACACTGTCAAATTTTGTTTTGGTTCTTGCTGCTGAGAGATCTTTAAAGCTCTGAAAGGTTACTGATCATTTACTGTTATTGAATTAGTTTATAAACTCGAGCGTCACCTTCTAAGAGAAAAAACTTGAAGGTGAAAATCTCTCTTTCTCTCTCTCTCTCTCACCCACCCACACACACACACACACACACACACACACACACACCATTTTAGTAGCAAGGCACTCTTGCAGAAAATAGAAAAAAGTGTGAAATGTGCATGCTTTGAACGGTAAAAGGTGGAAAATATAAAAATTAAAAATTGAAGGCAAGTAGTCCAAAATAAAATCCTAACATAAAGGAACGCATTAGTTAATGTAAAGATAAATGTGGGATCATGATTAATGATTTTCAATGGGGCATTTTTGGGCTTTAGGATAAAATTTGGCCGTTTTTGCATAGCTTAGCCATAGGAGTGCAACAATACTCGTATCGATATTGAACCGTTCGATACACTGCTTTCGGTTCGGTACGCATATGTATCGAACAATACAAAATTTTTAATTTATTTTATCAACTTTTCTTCTGACGATGCTGTCTGTGTTGACCGTGAATCTGCGTTCGACTACTCCGCCTAGGCTGCACTGTCGAGCACAGATCCACTGAGCACAGCGCAAGCTAGCGAGACAGAAATTCAACTCGTTGCAACATGGCAAATTGAACCTCCCCCACCCTCATTCAGATCTGGCGTTTGGAACTATTTTGATCTTTATGTGACGTATGACCCTGAAGGTAAGCGCGTCATGGACAAAAGTAAAACAGTGCCACGCAATGCTCAATTACATTGGGAACTAATGCGTTAGCGCAGTTAGCTTGTTAATGTGTTGACGCCGTCCAACCCTACGCACGGGGCGATCCGCGGTAGCTCGTTAACGGAGATTTGCCGCGTTGTGGCGTTAATGTCATTTCAACGAGACTAACGCTGACAGCACTAGTGGGAACACAACGAATATGACTGCACATTTACTCCGACATCATCCTAGTGCAAAGACAAGTGGAAGCAGACAAAAACAACAAGCACGCATGCTACAAACTTTACCCGAGCCATTTAGACAGCCGTTAGCACATGATTCTCCTTATGGGGACCTGATATGTTTAATATGCTGCTGAGAATATACCCCAGAAGAAGCGTATAGTATAGCTTTTATTTTGGAAAGAGCCATTTTTGTGTACAAAACAAATTCCCCACGTGTGGGACTAATAAAGGTTATCTTATCTTATCTTAATAAACTCTCTTTTCCAAAGATGAGTGATTTCTCGATCAGATAGATTTATTTTTTATTACTTTGTTGTTTCAGCAACATTAAATTTAAAAACTGTACTTTTGAGTTAAAATATAAATTTATAATTTTAATAAATGACAAATTAAAAAGGCATGAACATTTTTTTGTATCGAAAAAATATCGAACCGTGACACCAAAGTATCGAACCGAACCGAACCGTGAATTTTGTGTATCGTTGCACCCCTACTTAGCCATTTTAAGCTAATTTAAGGAACTGAGGCAACAATTCTAAAATGGAAAAAAAAAAAAAAAACACAAATCACCTGGAAAAAATGAGCTATATTTACTCAGCACAGCCAAAACAGCAAAGTGCCAATTCAGTACTTTTGAAACGGTGCTGGTGCTTAAACGGTGCTCGAACTGGTGCTTAAAGAATGGAGAACACAAACTTCGTCCAAAAACCTCTCATGTTTTTATTTTTAGCAGTCTCTTTTTTCTGCAAAATGATAAGAACCGTAACAACATATAAACATCATCTGTGCAAAGATTTATGTTTTTAAAGTGAAACAGTGAAAAATTACAGCGCTGTCAATACATGAATATCCAGATGTTGTACAAAAATGTCCAATTCTGGCACACAATTGGACACCATGCCAGTTGATTTTTTTAGGTATTTAAGAGCAGACATTAATTAATTTTATTAACATGCCTAAAAATGCTTTTTTTAAAAATACATTTTTGAAGAATTAACCACACATTTACATGGCAATGGGCCTTTTCTGCCATGGAGCGCTTAATTGGCCTCTGGCCCTTTAAACTCTGAGGGGCTGTAACTTTGGTTTCTTTTGGTCAATTTGCATGATTGACACCTCTTTTTAATTGTTTGAGCCAATAGAGTCACAGTAACGATGCCACGTTCACGTCAATTCAACCAATCAGACGTTCCAAGGTCAAAACCCACGTGGGCCCAAATATACTGCATGTGACGTCTGTCCAGTCACGTGTCTATAGGTGGTTCGCCTTGTTTGTTTAGCGGACTTGTGCGCATTTACATAACTGCTCGTTTAATCATGGCTTGTTTTCGTTGAGTTTGGTGGTTGTAGAGATGGTTTATATGACATTTTAGCTGAGATTCAGAGGTTTCTGTGGATACCACACATGTCTGGACTTATATTTCTCACCCCGTGTTATAACCGATTAAACGTGATCTCCTCCATTTTGCTCGCGGTACCGGGGGCGTGGGGCTTAAAGCACTTGTTGCAGGCTACTGAGTTTGCATCTTTTGCTGTGAAGTACAGCCAGACTTTTGACCGCTTCGCCTTGGGCATTTTTAATCTGTAGCTCTGCTCTAAAAGAACGTACGTACCTGGGCCCGCCTACTATCCTTGTAAACGTAAAATGATTGGCTAGAATCCAAAGTGTATGACAGCTCAAGAAAAAAAAAAAAAGCACCGAAATGTGCGCTGCTTTTCGGTCTGGTTACTACCGTTTATGTCAGAACCTGGTACCCATCCCTAAAAATGCTGATTGATTGACATCTTTTGCTGTATTAAATATTAGCCTATAGCTGGCAACCCGTAGTGTTGGCATCAAATAGCAAACTTTGATGACTGTTTAGGCAGCAAAAAGAAGATAGATAATTTGCTTTTCTGCAATCTCATATATGCCAATGTGTTCAACCAATAGGCTGAATCAGTGTATAAAGAAGATGATGTGTTAATCATATCATGTTATCAAAAATGAGAGATTTGGATGGACTTATTGATTGGCACGTGCTGACTGCATTCCTTTTACAATCAGGACTGGAGAGCAGCAGACTGCTGAAACACCAAAAGACGAGGAAATATGGCGAAGAGGTGAGCCTCCAAAAGACTAAATAGAGGTAACACATTTTTAAAGGGGCCATTATGGCACAATGGAAGCAGAAGCTCTGAAACCAGGGCTGTGAAAGTTTACAAACCACATATAATCTCTTGCATGAATGCTTTGTCGGCATCACAATTTAAATAATTTTTTCCTCAAGGTTTTGCTAATGCTGCTTAAAGAAAAGTAACAAAGCCGAAGAACTAAAATTCCTTATTTCAGTGTCAATCTGTGAAAAGACAGTCTAACACACCTGACTAAACCAGTAACAGCTCCCTAAATGTCACACCGGCATTAGAAAAAACTACAGTAATTAACACAACGATGGATTTTCTGATGAAGCATTGCAGGCCTTACCTTTGTCCTCACTTACTTCTCTTATTTTACAGACTTAATGCCACACAAACAGAAATGATCCTGAACATTTAAGCTACCCACAAATGTTTTCTGTTTGGCTCAGCAGTTCTTCCCTTTTGAACTAAGCAACTCCCATCCCTCAGCTTATCAGACCATCAATCCTCTCTCCATCTTCTTCAGAAGCCCCTCCCTCATTCTTCACATACACTCTAAGTGTGTTAAAAGTGCCCATCTCTCACCTCTCTTAACAATTTGTATGCTTTCCTCCTCTTTCTACATCCAAACTGATCACATCCCTCTGATTTGACAGCATTTAAGCCTCTCATGCCGCAGCCTCCTATAGCTTTTGGGAGGTGAAGTTTTATTTATTTATTTCATTTTCATTTTTCTGTGCCGATTTCTTGTGATATTTGTATCTTGTCCTTGTACTTTTTCTTTCTTTTCTTGTTTTATATTGAGGATTGGAGGAAACATGAAAGATAACGAACAAGACTATACTTTAAGCAGAATTATGCTGCACATAATACATGCAGGAATGTAAGGAGAGAATTTAAACTATAAGTGTTACATTTATTTATGCAATATATGCAAGTTTTGGAAAAAAACATAAATGTCAGATTAAATTTTAAAGCCAACATGTTAAAATAAAATATAACCCTTATACTGCACCACAGAGGGGGAAAAAAAGTGCTAAATACTGCACTAAATGCTAAAATACTATTATATACTGATTAGATATGTTTGTACATTAAAAACCTCAAAGTGGAAAGTTACATATAGTCATATGTTGCTGCTTGAAAAGATAACAGTTAGTAAATCAATAAGTTATGGAAACAGATTTGACAGATAAATGATGTGGTGATGCTTTAAGATGAAAGATAAAGATGTTGTTCTGCATTTGTTTTGGTACCAGCAGGAGAATTAGACCTATTATGCTCATTTCCCGTGCGTGCCACACAGCTTTGTATGATCCACAGCTCAAAATAATCCTCATTTACTTTATCAGGGACTCGGTGTCTGAAACAAGCTGTCTCCCTTTAAGGCACCTTTTATCTGATTGGCTGTCTCCTGCAAACCAGCAGGTGACTGGAGCTTATGTACTCGCAGCGCAGCCATGCCCCGAGATGACCATATTAGGAATATCCACTCTCTATTATGCCCGACAGATCCATTAGGAGAAAAAAAAAACCTCTCATAGATAAATATTAATATCATTTAAAATCATAATGAATTTTGGCCAAGTTATATAAGCTGTTGCAGTGAAATTATCTTATAAATGGTGAGTACCAAAAACAGGTAAACATATTTGTGTTAGGATGAACCTAAAATATCTTTATCTGCCCACAGACAGGTAAACTGTTCTGAATTAGTTCAGTTGCTGACATCCAAAAGTTTGAATCAGCTGCTGCTGCTGAGACACTCTCACCTTTCAACCTGTGCACTGTGCATTCCTCATAAACCCACATGTACATACAATTTCATGAAGATTAATGGAGAAAAGGTCTAACTTACCATATTTATTGAAGAAACTGGCCCAATACTGTTCACGTATATATCAACGTCAATGACAGTTGGTTTAACTGCAGGGGAAACGGAAGAAAAAGGGGAAAGAAAATCAGTGCTGATTGATACTCTCATTTAAAAACCATACCTGCGTCTTTGTAAATCAAAGAGAAGCAGAGAGAAGATGCATTAATGAAAATTTACTGTTCAGAATTATTTAAAGAATGAGCAGCTGCTGAGAGAAGCAACCCTCTGGAAGTTCTGGTTGTTAAAAATCTTCATCACATAAACTCCTGGGATAAAACACCTCCGTAAGTGTTCTCTTGAATGCAGCAATTATGCTGCATTTTCACCAACGGGCCACAGACTGCACCACAGTGCAGTGCAGAATTACACTTTAATTTCAGACAAAGACATCACTAATGACAACTCCATGTAGAATATCAGAGGAAAATCAGAAGTAGTCCGCTGGGTCTTGGTCCCACTTTTCCCTGCAGGTTTTCACCCTCGCCAGCTAATCGTGAGCTGAATTACACCCGAGACATCAGATAAATGCAATTAAGTGATAAACCATTGGAGCCTCCATCTCTGACTGGACCAGTGGATGTGGACTGATGTTTTTATGTCATCTGAAGGTAGTAAATGACAAAACAAATTAAAAATGCCAAAATCTGACATGAGCTCATCAGCAGGAGAAATCAGCACAGGTAGCAAGAAGCTAACAGAGCAAAACGGTTAGTTTGTAAGCTACTAATCCAATCACAGCATAATATAATTATTTAACCACAGACTTGAGGAGACACGTCACACAGTTTTACCTTCACAATATTCCTGCACACAGTTGGTTGCTGTTTATATACCAGTGACCTACTTGGATTGACTCGACACGATTCACCACAGTTTTCAGGTTTTTCCATTACGTCATAATACCTGGTGACAGGTACTTTTTTAGTTCCAAGCGATCTGAACAGGTACTAAAATGTGGCGTTGTCAGACTGCATGCCACCGATTGGCTGGTCAGTAGCAACACTTAATGAGTCATGAGAGTGTCTCTTTCATGAAAATCAAAACCGCCATTTTTGAAACTCGGAAATGGGAAAAATAGTAGGTACTAATGGAAAATGGGCTTAAAAGACCTTAATTCACAGGTAACATAAAATGTTTCTCAACTTAAGGAAATCATTAATATAATATAATATAATATAATATAATGTAATATAATGTGATTAATATGACACATGATGAGGGTTATCTGTGTAACCACACCATGTCAGTGACTGTGGCCTGCAAAGAGTATACACTATATGTAAACAAAGCTTAAAAAGTCCGCCCACTGTGCAAAGAGATGTTGGATTAATGACAGAAATTATTTCAATGTCAAACTTAGGCTAATTTGGCACTTTTATACTGCTTCTAGTGGCTCTGTAGTCCCATGTTTCCAGAGGGTGGAGGACCTGTTCCCCATCCCCTGGAAACATGGGAGACAGTTATGTGGAAGGGAATGCAGAGTGATGGTCTATAATCAGTGGACGGTTGGTGCGGGCTCTTGATGCTAAACCAAAAGTGAGCAGCTGCACGGTGAATTTGGAGCAGAAATGTCCCCAGCTTCTCACAGGAAGTTTGCAAAATGGCTATATCGACAAAGACTATCTAGCAGATTGTGCAAGTGTTTGTGTATGAACTGGACTAACTCTCATACTTTTTGTCGCAACTTCTCTCAGTCTAGCTACTGATCACAACCACAAACTTCATTCATTCTTCACAATAAAACAGGATAATTGTAAAAAATGAACCATATATAATGCAAATGTTCTTTTAAACCTATTTCAATACATTTTAATAAATTACAGTTTGACCTGGTTTAAAACAAATAAGTTGATTAATTTAAATAAATAAACCACAAAAAAGTACCAATTCCAAAGTTCAAATGTTGAACATCATATTGACCTCCAAGTTGGGTCATGCTTGGACGTCCAATTTGTGGATCTAGTTTGGACATTGTATAAGTGTCTAGAATTGGTCATGGACTGATGAACCCAATGCACCTCTATCCCACGTCCAGTGTTCAGTGGGTGGTGTTTGTTTTTGCGTCTTGTTTTCCAAAATTTACATTCAGTCTAATATTTAATTGATCTATGGATCCACCAAGCCAGCTAGAAGGGCTCGAATTAAGTCATATGTATACAGCAACTGATAACTTACTAAATATATGCTAGGCTTTCAAATAAGATGAGATTGGCTGCATCTGTACAATCTGGTAACCATGGCTGTAACACACTGAGCCAACAATTTTCACACCAGGAAGTTGCCTCGGTCTTCATTTTTTTTACAACCAGCATCAATTATACATCGATACACACATTCTAAACACAACAACTTAAAGGACTTCCTTTCTTTAATTAATTTACACCAGCCTGCCTTATTCATGGAGGGACACCCCTGGCTTTCCCCGCCTCTGCTGCTCTCGGTCATTTCATGGACAGGTGTAAAAGTGTCATTTAAACCTCAAGCTTTAACAGCTAAGTGACAGCTGTGACACACTGCTGCCACGAGTGTTCACATTTGCATAGCAAAGAGCTCTTCCATCATTTTACATTACCTGTCTTTAGAGTCTTCATGTCTCAGCCAATTAAATCCACAGCGAGAATTTTTCCACCTGCCAGTCTCCCTTCCAGCATTCGCTTCACATGCTAACAGATGGCACATGAGAGAACATTTCTGGAGAGCTCCCGCTGAGGCAGCTTTTCAAAACCACTATATTCATAATGGCACAACACCTGGTGAGCAAACTAAATTGATCCGAGGTAAAATGTAAAAATATCTGGAATATTTGTCCAAAACCTCTCATCATAACTTTTTTTAACACCACCACCACATAGGCCAGGCTGCAAATACTTCCACACACTCCTACAGGTGAAGAGTGTGGAAGCTGTCAGATGATAATGTCAGTGACTGCAACAGGATACGTGCTGGCAGCAGAGCGACCACCCAGGCAACAAAGTAATTGGACACAATTAACCCTGATAGTTGGGCAGCAACACACTCGTGCCGCTCGTTTCCTCACCTGTGCTAATCGCTCCTGAACAGAGCACATACACGAGAAACACCGGTGAATTTTCTTTTTCAAAACAAAAAACTCGTGAGGTCAGTCTTCTAATAAGGAAGAGTCACACTATCAGTATTTTATAACAGTCAACAGAGATGGAGACAAGGGTCAAACAAGCAGAAAAACAATGACTTAAAGTGACCCCAAAATTTCCTCTTCTTTTGATTGCACATGTGAGTCATAGTACATCTATCATTATATAAAGGTATACTGCTGTGTAACTGTGCTTTTCTTATGCTTAAATGGATCAGCATGAATCACTGACCTAAAAAGTTCAACAGGAAGTACTGTGATGTCATACTGTGCAATGAAAAGTATGTGGAGGTCGAGGTTTTCAAAGGGCAAGTGAGCATTTTGATTACAAATTAAACCCTCAAATGTCTCGAGCCATTTAGCAACTAAAATGATTGTTATATTTTATAAAAGAATATTGGTTCTCTGTTTGTGCTTCTAATATTTGTAATGTATGAAAGATTCAATACTGTGTTACTGTCTGACCACCTTTACTCCTCACACAGCCTGAGCTGTCTAAACCATAAATTCCACATTTGGATTCTTCACTTCATCAAACCTGTTGTCACTGATTTCAGTCCAGTTCTTGTGTAATTTTTCACACACAGCCACAGCCTTTTTTTCCCTGTTTCCCTAAGAATGACTCGTTGACAGCCGATATGTCTTCAGATCAACTGAAGGTCCAGATGTTTCTCTCAGCTCCTGTGTCAGGTCTCTGCTGTTATCTTTCCTATTTCTTAAGGATATGACTTTCAGATACTGTTCATCTGCTGTAGATAATTTTTTAGGCCTGCTACTTCTGCTTTTGTCCTCTACTTGTCCAGGTTCTTTATTTTTTTTTTAAAGGACACGCTGCACACCATGCTGAGACAGGCCGAGTTTTGAGTTAATAGCTCTTTGAGAATCACCTTGTTAGTACAAAAAAAATCAGTTTTATGCCTGTCGAGCTTTATTATCTTTGGCATTTTTCAATGATTCAGCTAAAGAAATTAGAAAACTGTTTTTGTGACATACTGCTTGTAACAAAGTCCCTAAAGGTACATTTTTAAAATTGGTTCTTACTTGTTTGTTATCTTATGTGGGATGAACAGTGGTTCATTCCTTGAGTTAGGTGCCTTTTTTATGTTTGAATGATTCATAGATCAGTGTAAAATGGGTTAACAAAAATAAAAAATAAAAACATAATTTGTCCTCTGAAATGGTCAGGTACAAGGACTGGAATGAAAATGCATGGTTTACTTAGACAGGCAGTCTCACTGAGAGCGAGATCCTTTTTTTTTTTCCAAGACAGCCCTGTATAAAAGAAGAAAACATAAAAATCAAGACAATCAGCTATATAATAAAAAGGACACATTATACACAAAAATGAAAAAGAACATGTACCAGAGTTTTTGCAGATTTACAAATACAACCCTCTGAAATGTTTCAGTGAAGGAGATGCAGCTTCATAGTTTTTGTAACTCAATGCAAATTGATTTTAAAAAAGAATTACAGCTAACCTTAAAATTTCCGATCTGTAAGTTCTTTGTTTAAATTCAATCAAGGAGCGACGGTAAGGAGGCAATCATTGCAGCAGAGCTTTGTAACTGACAGACATGCAATATATACTCTCTTCGATTTGCTGGGGCTCACAATCCTAGCAAACTGAGATCTGTTTCTATAAAAATATCCTATTTTCATCTTTAATTGTCTTTTAATATGTTTTTAAAAGTAAGTCTATCATCCAGAAAAATCTGAACATGGATTACAAGCTGGATAATTGTAGGTGACCTTGTAAATGTCATACTTGGACTTATTTTAAAACTTTGATAAAACTATGTGTGATCAGAGAAAAGCATAAGTCTGTGTGGTTGCAGACCAGGTACATGTCTTTGGAATAACCATTTCAAAGGCAATGCACACCATCACAATTTTGGTTGTGCCACTACTTTCCCTTGTGTGACTACAATGTGCCAAAACGAGATGCCTAATTATGGAATAATTACCACCAAATTACAACCAAATCAAAGATTCTAGTGTTTAAAAAAAAATACATCATTTCAGGCAATTTTCCATAATCCTGGAAACCATTAGCCAGACTAAAAGGCCAATTCCTGCATGAAAAGAAATATATTCACAAATTCATGGCAGGAAATAGTTATGAAATTTAAAATATCCTAATGGCAAATAAAATAACAGGTCATAAATGGGCCTGCTCAGTCATTTGCAAGTTAAGATGATGGTTAGTTTATCTTCTACTGTTTTTGTACCTTTCAACTCTAAAATTATAAATATCTCCTTTGAGATACACACCAAATAGTAATAATAATAATAATAATAAAAAAACAATTTCCTCTAATAGCATGCAAAGTGTATTTTATGGGGTATAGTGACATTTATTAACAGCAGGCGATACAAACTGTCACAGTGCGGAGTCTGTTTGTGTTTTTTGATTATTAATATGCGTCATTTCAGTTAGTTTCTGGTTGCATTTTGGTGATTTCTAGTTCTTAGGTTTTGTTCCTGTGCCTCCCATGTTTAGTGGGTCATGTCTACAGTGTAGGTTTGGTTCTGTCTTTATGTTTATTCATCTGTTTCCCAGTTGTGTCTCTTCCTCATGTCACAATGTCAAGTCTGCATTTTTGTGCACATCTCTTGGTTCCTGTTTTACTTTAACAGTCTCGCGTCCCGTTTTCAGTGTTTTGAGTTTCCCCTTTGTCTCGTCATATCACCTGTGTCTTGTGTTTTCCAAGTCAAAGGTTCCATCCAGGTCTCAGGTTATCAAGTATTGGTTTTCTATGTTTAGCTTTCTCCAGTTTATGTTTTTATTAGTTATCTCAGTCTCCTCCTGCCTTTTGTTTTGTAGTATTTTGTGCAGCCAACAATAAAGGCTTCCACCTCTCCGTTGTGTGCATTTGGGTCCACCTCTTTCTCTTCACACAATCTATCATTGCATATCATGACACAAACAGGTGAATCAGCATTTGTACAACTTAAAAATTTTCCAATTCTAAAACCTTGCTTCACAACACATCGGCGGAGATTCTTCTGGCAATTTTTCTGATTTTGCATAACCAGTAGGCACAAGCGACAAGTCTGTCAGTCTTGCCTTAGCAAGAAATGGCTAGTTCTCCCAGAAATGAAGAAACCACAGTTTTGAAATAAGAGACATTCATAAAGTCTGCCACTGATATCATTATACACACAGAATTGAGCATAAATAGAAAGTTTTTTTTGTCTTCCACTCCAGCAAGAATAGACCGAACTGAGTGGGCTGTAAGAGACTACAAACAAAATCTAGTTCAGTATTTAATTATGTCTCATTGAAGATGTGTACCTTTGGCAGTGAAGCTGCATTACATTACTTTCTTCATTATGTACAGTATAATTGGGTGGCAGGCTGTAATTCAGCACCTGCATACAGTACCACTTAGCAACAGTTAGGCTGTGACTAGTCATTCAGTAAATGGAGACAGCTCATTAACTTTAGGGAAAGAGATGGCATGAACTAGAAATTAATTAGCATTAGTGTGTAGGTTATTTATCCATGCAGCCATCAGAGAATACTATCTGTGGTCCCGTTAAATATGTTGTACTGTTCAGATCAAATACCAACACATTAAAAATTTGGCAATGGTCAGCTTTAAATAACGCAAGTGTACGATCAGCTGTGCACTGGTGAACCGGCACTTGGAGACATTTATACGCTCCTCCAATGAGCGGGACAGGGAAGCCTGTTGTGAGATTTATTTGTCATTAGAGTGGGCAGAGCATGATGAACAGGTCTATAGAGACATTAGCTAATCTTGCTTCAGGTTTGCACTGGAGCCTGGCCCTGTCTGTACGTGACGAGCGGAGACAAACTGCAACCCCGTCTCTGTGTTTGACACACTGACAGTGATATTTACGGCAAACAAAAACGTGTCACCGTAGCTGCATATTTGCCTTTTTGTGGTAAAACAAAATTAGAAATGTCCTTGTCAGGCCGCGCTCGGCTGTCAGCTCTATTCAAAGAGAATGGATTTGAATAAAAAACAATAAAAGGAATGCCACGACGGTACTCATCTATAAGTTCATGTTACTTCTCACCTCTCTTTATCTTTTGCTGCTTTTGTCTCCATGAACTGTCAAACGATGACAAAACAGCACTGAAAATGCATTTTCATTATCTTTGCTTTCACTGAATGTAACATTCCTAACCATCCGAGTTTATTTAAATAGTCAAACTGATCAGTTCTTCTGACCTCCTGTGTTATTCTGAGGAAATTTGGCTATACCCACCAAATCCTTTATTGAGTGGCTACCTTCTGTTTTTCAGTAATTTCTCAGGACTTATCACAAAAAGGTATAGAGCAAGAAGTAAGTGCCAGGTCTTTGACAAATGGTTTTTAGTTTTCTGAGTTTTAGTTTCCTTTTGAGATTAAGTATATTTAATGTTTGAGTTGTTTCTTGACTCTTTTATTATCTGGTGGTTCCAGTTTGCTGTTGTGCTTGCTTTGTTTAGAGCTGTTTTAATACAGTTCTTCATATTATGAGATTTTCAAGTCTAATTGGTTTATGTGTTGTCACATTAATATTATTACAATACATTTGTTAAACTTTTTATATACATATATTGCAAAATTCACATCACGGTTTTTTCTAATCTCTGTAATTATTGTGTTTCTTTATTTCTAATTCAGTTGGATTCTGATCTACACAGTGATGGTAAAGTGTTATCATAATTATACTATAATTATAAAGACTCATAATGCATAAACCTACCATAAAGTATATAAAACTGAAAAAGTTTGACTATATAAAAATGACCCGTATTTAACTATAGACTTGGTAAATATAAAAACACTGGATACTACATTATGATTTTGATCTAGTTATTAACATTTTATCTTGCAATTAAAATAATAATTCTGTAAATAAACAAAATGTTATATCATATAATCTCAAGTTGGTACGTGAAAAATGTGTCTGTCTTAATTTTCTGTCATTTTAAAATTGTGAAATAACTCAAATGTTTAATTTTAAAATTAATCATAGTTTTGAGTATCTCTTTTCAATCTAAGTCACAATGTAACATGAAATATAGTTTTTCTACTAGTCCTCGTACCACAACATTATTACTTATGTTTATAATCCTTTCATTTATCAAAGAAACTTTGATTGAAATGTTAAGTTAAAAAAAAAAAGATCTTGACAGTGCATTTACTTAAATCTGCTTTAACAACTCATTTACCTTGATGACTTAAGTTCACTCGAAAAAAAATTCTCTTACAATATGATTATTTTGTCAAATCAAATGTTTGAATAACTGTTTTATAATCCTGTTTCAGTAAGTCATAATTTTGACTTATGATTTCAGAACTGAGACTAAATAACTTAAAAACTAACTGACCAAAAAAACTAGTTCCGATTCTGACTATTACCAAGAAACATTTTTATCAACCGATCTTTTTGAATAGATATCTCACACACGCGACTACATAATTTATTAAGTATCTCAAGCTTTAGAAAAATCATTTAAAAATTATTATTATATTTTTTTTGTTGTCGTTCCCCATAGTTGGAGTAGCTACTATCCACTGCTGCATATTTTAGTCTGGTTGTTAATCACATGAGCTAGCAGGAACTCCCGATGATATAACCACACATGGGATAGTCCCAGCCTCTTGGTTGGCGTCTGCATACTCTAAGCCACAACATAAGGACTGATGGCATAAAGACTTCTACTCTCACTGTCTGAGCTCATTGCAAGAAGAAATGCCAAGGGCTCTGAAATATTTAAAAAGCAGAACAGATCACCCCCTTCGGGCTAGCTGTACCACGGCTGATCATCTGTCACCCAGTAAGTAGACACCAGAGCCAGTTTAAGGAGGGCCCTTTAATGAAAGTGTGGGAAAATAACTGCAATACAGCTGCAATCAAGGCCAACTTCAATCTAAGAGTTGTACTCACACCTTAGTGCTTTTAGCACTTTTCAGCTGTCTCTTGTTGCACGTATAAAGAGTGCATCACAGATTGTGGCAGTTAAATGTATTTCGACAGAGCCCCTGATTTAAATTGAAACAATAAAACCACTGACTTTGAAGTTATGCATATTAATCATCTTGTTAAAGTGCAAAGTTCTGCTCTGAAACCTTGGGTCCTGGTGAGTAGGTTGTTTTGACATGTACCACCCTTGTCATGGTCCGTGGCCCTGTGTCTGAGGAGTGTGTGGGATGCCCCGGTGGCCACACCCCCGGGCTGGACCATCACCATCACACCTGCATCCCATTCCGGGCATTTACCTGGAGGACTATTTAACCCTGCGCTGACAGATGCTCCGCGCCAGTCCGTAGTCACCCCTCAGTGGTAACTAGGCTCCCCGCAAAAGCTTTGCATATATGTGTTACGTGAACTACATCAATTCTGCCTTCGTGTGCCTAGGTTACGACCCGGCGTTTTGTGTCTGCCACATGCCTGTCCTTCAGCCTGCTCAGATCACTAAGTGCACCATTTGTCCTCATCACTGCCTCCTCGGATTCTCTTCCCACGGACACACTTCCCCCCTTCTGAGCCCCACGGTCCCGCTCTGATCCCTCCCACGGTCCCGATTACGGCTTCCCTGTGTCGTTTGTCTTCGCTGTTTTCTTCAGTTCCACATTTTCGCTACCTTGGTTGTTCCAGGTCACCTTTTGTTAAAACAATAAAAGCTTTTCTTGCTCGCATTAGGCGTATTGAGTCTGCTCTTGGATCCCACTTGTGTGCATGCACTGCGGTTCATGACAACCCTCCTCAGCATTTTGAACACCAACTGTGCTGCAACCCACAGAACCTAAAAGATCTGCTGCCAATGGCCCCGAGGCAGAGACCACAGGGCACCTGCACAAGTCCCAAGTATATTCCCCTATCGGTCAGGCAAATGGTTTTAATATTGTGGCCTACTGGTGCACATTGCAGTTACTGAAGTAATATACTCTATACTATAAGGCTCTTTATAAATGGCCACATGAATCACCCTGACAGAAAAATCTAAACTTGAATTCTAGGATGCTTTCAACCTTATGTTATGGTTAGAAATGATGACGGTTTAATAAAGTTATCTGTTCCTTGGATCATGATCAAACTTCCAACCTAATTGCACAAAAGTCCTTTAAGCAGCCCTTCAATATCTAATGATCAGATAAAGTATAAATAAAGTTGTTTAAGTCTAATTCCACAAAAAACAGAAACAATAACCGGTTGACTTCATTGTGACAGACTGCCCCGCTCATCCCCCACATTATACAAAGGAGGCTTTCTCTTCTTCCCAGACACTGAGACAAATACTCGTGATGTATTAGAGTGAACCAAACGTACAATGTGTAAACTGGATCAATCCATCACTGTCACTGCTTTCAAAGCTGAGTCTGACGCATCCTGACAGGAGCCAAAATAGTTACTAGGTAACAAATGTCTAAACAAATGTCTCCGTCATTTTTCTGTGTGAATGGGCTCCACTTGAAGCTGCACATTTCTTTTGTACTTCTTCCTCTTTTGTCATTTGAAAGCCTCTTATTTTACTGTAGTTGTTAGCTTTAAACCTTTTGTGCACATTAATGAAAGAAAACATTTAAAGTTCATTAGAGGGCTACGTATGTGCGTCTGTTATTATGCAGCACTGCTTTTATTCTTTTCATCCATCACCCCTTTTTTTTTTTTAAATCAGACAGGGGTTATGTTCCTGCAGATGCAAACTGCTGCTGTTTTATGTTTAAAGAAAATATAAACGGGGCACCTTGATTGTGAAGCAGTCACAGAGAACAATTCATTTGTCATAGATTAGATGACTGCCACCGTTCATCACAATTTGTCACTTCGAGCAGTCTCATTACTATATAACGTAATTTTTCGTCTGGTAATGGAGCTAGAAAAAGCTGCCTGAAGAAAGTGTGACAACATGTCAATCCAGAGGTGTTGTAAACACAGCTGTTTGGAATTCTTATACAGGAACATGAAATACTCTGTTTGCTAAACTTGACCAGTCCTCTTCCATAGACTGGTAAATGGTAAATTGCCTGTATTTGTATAGTGCTTTACTTAGTCCCTATGGACCCCAAAGCGCTTTACACTACATTCAGTCAGCCACCCATTCACACACACATTCACACACTGGCGATGGCAAGCTACATTGTAGCCACAGCTGCCCTGGGGCGCACTGACAGAGGCGAGGCTGTCAAACACTGGCGCCACCGGGCCCTCTGACCACCACCAGTAGGCAACGGGTAAAGTGTCTTGCCCAAGGACACAACAACCAAGACAGCTGGAGCCGGGGCTCGAACCGGCAACCTTCCGATTACAAGACGAACTGCCAATTCTTGAGCCATGATCGCCCCAGACTGTATATAAAAGACAGACAGCCTCAATTTGTAACCTTAGTAAAGCTTTATCTGATGAATTTATGATTCCAGTTGGTAGTTTATGGTCCCCTAAACCCTTAAGCTTCAAATGAAATATCACAGACCACAACTATATTTATCTTTCATATACAGTTAAGTGGTTTCTTAAAGTGTTTTACCTAAAATCGCCTGTGTTTTAACATCTAAAGTGATAAGTTATTATATTGTGTTTAACATTATCATACCTGTACCATTTCCTTTATCTGTATAAGACAGATATTACTACTACTAAAAAGTCATTAGTTATAGATTTCAATCACTTTTATTTCAGAAGAAGTCAAACACACTCTTGTATAATTTTAACAAAAAAATCTAGATGACCTGGTGACTTTGTAATAAGATGTAGCTGATCGGTGTGGTGTTTGGACAATAATATGGATGAACTTGATTAGATTATTAAGACCAGAAGCGTTCATGGATCGTTGCACTGAGACTGCCTCACTCACCAGCTTCAAGACTTTTCAGGTCGACATAGACGTAAGAAGAAATGTGAAGACTCCACCTGTTATGACTAAAAGGTACGGGTTCCAGTACCATGTCCTTGTAATATCAGGCATGTTAGTGAAAAAGGCACATTTTTGTGACCTGAATGCTGAACTGCAAGCTGTTGGAATGTGTCTATGTTACTCACCGAGGGAATTCATCACTGTTTGAATCCGGTTTGAATCAACAACCTGTTTGGATTCCTCAATCAGCTAACTCAGAGGTTACCCAAATGGCTGTGGTTAATGGATGTGGATAATGAATGGATCCCGACGCCCCACCATTTGCTGGAGATGCAGTGGAACACGGAGCTGACACACTGACACAGATGTTAGAGATACCTGCATTTAATTTATACTGAAGCTCCTTATTGTATTATATTGAGATTTTGATTTATTGAGCGCTTTTCTATATTTTCTATTTAACTTTTTCTATTTAAATATTTTACTGCTTCTTTCTTTAGTGTAATGTATTTGTTTTTCATTTTTTATTTGTTATGTTTTTGGCTGCTGTAACAGTAATTTCACAACTTTCTTCTTCTTATTATTATTTTTATTATTATTATTATTATTATTATTATTATTATCATCATTGTTCATCCTTTGTAACTCCCATTCTTGTGTTTTAAATTAAATCTGAACAAACATCATGTTGGTGTCTAATATTTTTTTTCAGCAGAACAAATCAAAAGCATCTATGTTATTAACAAAAAACTGCTCCTTACAAAATGTAATGCCTAATCATTGAATAGTTACCAACAAATTACAAATGAATCCACAAGTCCAAGTCCACAATGTTAAAAACACATATTTCCACACAGCTTTCCATGTTTTAACCTATACTAACGATCAGATGTTATAGGACAAGTAGTCTGACAAATTAATTATAAAGAGGGAAAAATATCAAGTTTACTTAAAATGCACCTTTTCTTCATATTTTCCTCCTAAAATCATAACCAGTGAAATAAAATAACAGGAAAAAATGACATTTGGACATTTAAAGTTGACTCTCACTCCACAACATCAACAGAGGCATCATTTTACATTCAGCCCATGTGTTGGAAACGCCTCTTGTTTAACTACGAGTTTAAAAAGTCACATTCATTAATGCCAACAGGACAAGGTCAAATGACTTCAGCTCACCATCTGTCATCAAAGGACCCGCAACACAACAAATGGCTTTCTAATGTACTTATCTGTGGTGTGTGGTCAGGGGAAATACAAAAAATAAATGCTAATTGCCCGCATCCTATTTATCGTCTCTTCTTTGAAATTATCCATACAAGTTAATTTAGTGTGCCGTGGCTGGGAAGCCAGGAGGAATACAGATCTCTGATACACTATAGAATAATAATTTTCCGTGTAAATGACTCCTCGTGGGTGCGATGGGAAAAAAAAAACAGCAAAAAAAAAACCCCACCAGAAAAATAGTCCCTGAAGAAGCTTAGTGAAAAGGTCACTGTGTTTATTACTCAGACACAAAGTCTGGACTCATACATCCTGTGGGTGACTGCTGAACAGTCTAGCACACACATCATCCATAAAAAGTAAAAGTCCCGTTCTATTCATGACTTTCAGTTGTTTGCTGTTTCAGTGCATCCATCACTCCCATGTCATTTCCACGACAGGGGAATGATAGAAAAACACAAACGATAAACTCGTTATGCAGCTGCTAATTTAGATTTTTTAGCATGAACCGTGTTCAACTTGAAATTCAGTGTAAAATTATAAGTGATGTGATGTCAGTGTTTGCATCACAATCCTGATAAAACAGGATTTTTAAAAATACACATTTGTGTGCAGAAAAAGTGCTGAGAAAGTTTGTCTGAGCTACCGTCAGTCTAAGAACATTGTTGAGGCTTTTTTTGTGCGATACACACAAAAAAAGCAAATTTGTGACTCTTCAGGCTCTGGAAATGCTCCTCATAATTGCACTTAGCATTTTTTAGATGGTCTTATTGACCATTTGGCTCAGCGTAAATTCATGGCTGTTTCTTTTCCTTTTCGGAGTGAAAATTGTGCTGTTGGATGTCAGTTACATTTATATAATATGTAATTGTGGCCATTTCCTGTTTTATTTTGTCATTCCTGGTCTTAGTGCTTTCCTTTGTTAGCTCTCTCTCAATTTTTTCTTCCTGTGTTCAGTCAGTTAATCACTCACCTCAGTTTACGTCCTCTCCTGTCTCGCTTTCTCTTTTGCTAGCTTGTCTTGTTCAGTTCTTGTTCACTTCAGCTAATCGGCAAATCTCCAAATCTGCATTTTGATTAGCTTCTCCAGGCCAACAAGTTAACCCTTGGACGGGACCCACGGGTTAAAGCAACCTTTAAATGACCGGAATGCTGTTATAGTTTGTGCTAGAGACAAAATTCAAACAAAGAAGCAAAGACAAAGTTGCAGGCATATTTCGTATACCATGGCATCATAAAGCATTCAGCAAAGTATTGGTGTCTGAACACACACAGAAAAATCAGCTATGCCTCACTTTCACCATGTTTGCATAACTCCTCAATCCTTTTGGGCCAGAAATAAAGTTCAAATGGTTCCTGGCTTTGACATCTGCATTAATGGTATTTTTCCAGTGTATGCCTTTGCAAAGAGATTATTACCTCATACGTTAAAAGGGGTGAACTGTAGCCTCAGCTTACTGTTCTCAGCTAACAGGAGTGGCACCCGGTGTGCTCTTCTGTTGCTGTAGCCGCAGATCTGTTTCAAGGTTTAACATGCATTCAGAGGTGCTCTTCTGTATGGCTTGGTTGTAATGTGTGGTTAGAGTTATTACATTATTTGAGTTACAGTCTGGCTATTTTCACCCAGAGAACTGCCGATTATTTGACATTTTCTCTTTTTTAGACCCTAGAGATGGTTGATTGAGGGTAAAGTTCCTGAAACACTCAGCAGACCGTGTGACACCAGCCATTTAAAGTCATTTAAATCTCTTTTTTTCCTTATTCTAATGCTCAATCTAAACTTTGACGGGTCGTCTTGGGTATGTCTGCATGCCTAAATGAATTTAGCTGCTGCCATTACTGCTGATTTAATAGCTGAATGGGTGTTCCTAATAAAATGGTCGGTAAGTTTAAATATATTAGTGTTTATATTGATGCGGGCTCATAATAAGCATGAAAGCTTCAAATAATGAGTTCTGACTTAACAGTCAGGTAAAAACTGGTTCAAAGACACAGGGATGAGACAGGATGAACTGATGAGTGTTATTGTGAACTGTGACTCATGCCAAGCTACTCTGATAAAGTCATGGAATAAAAACGAAGCAGGAAATTAGCAGAACAGGTCGCTTTTAAAACAAATCTCCTAAAAATTGGGACTTATATCTGCTTCAGAGTCTCATGGCTTCACTGCCACCACCTCCCATATCTACATATATCTGGACCTGAGCCCTAACTGCTGTAAGGAATTAAGTAACATTACTGAAAGCACACAAATAAGCTACTAAATGGACCTATTTGAGATTTTTTTTGTTATTGTTATTGTGGTTTCCAGGGAAACTCAGTTACATTACTGTTAGATGTTACCAGGTTATAACGAAAAATAGATTACCGAGCTACAGGGAAATTGTACATTATTTATCCTCTCCAATATGTTATTCTTGAAGCTTCAGGAAGCTTAGATAGATTAAACTGCAGTGAAAGCACATGAGTAATAGCAAGAGAAAACAAATTTCCATGACATTAATGTTTGGATTAAAAGTAAGCATCCAGCTGAGCACTGGATAACTCTAGAACAAGAGGTATTTATGTAGCTCTGACAAAGGCCATCGTTATGCCGTATGCTGATGGAAAATCTAACCGATCCGTTGTTTGTATGAATCACAACAGTCAGGAGAGGATTCAAAACACCAAGAAAAACAGTTTAAAAAACTGAAATTGACCACAGGATGAGCAGATGACATAGTAAACTTTAGGTTTGTTCTATCAACTGAGGAAAGTGAGAGGTCAGGGTTATTTACTGGAGTGAAACACTGAGAAAGTAACTCTAATAAAGTGGCACTAAGGATGTAAGAACGGGATCATCTCTCTCAGGAATGCATTGAAAGGGCTTTTCCAGAGCATGTGTGAGGTCATCTATACGTGCCACTGAGTAACACCCAGCGTACCAATCACATTTTTTTCTTTTGTGCCCTTTATTTTTTCCCAGACAGGAACAACGGAGCTTGCACTACTTGGTATCCATAGTAACAGAGATATTATACAAGATTCAGGTTGTAAAAATCCTGTTTGCTAAAGCAGTGACTGAAGAACCTCTAAGAGATGCTTAAGGATCCACCTACTTCGTTGTCCAAAATAACAGACTGTATACAAAAGACGGATGTAGCCACTGTGACATCATCTGTGGGTTTCTTCCTTTTTGAAGCCAAATGGTGCAGGTGTCAACAATAATGGTCTCTTCTTCTATGGATCTATTAAGACTTCCCAATTAGGTTAAAGAGAAAACTTGGGGCAGTTTGCATGCTTTGAGAACACTAATTTATCTCTTAATGCAGCTCTCCCCAAATGAATGATTAATCTTGATCAGTAGATATACATTTGGAAATGAGAAGAGTTTCGCTATTGGGTGTATAAAAAGCTTGGATATAGCCACTGTGATGTCATCTATTGGTTCTGGACTCAGCAGTTCATCTTGAAGCATACAAATAAAATCCTAAAATTTCACTCATCAAAACTGCAGCACAGACTTCTCAGATGGTCGGTTAATACAATGAACGGCGCAGCAGCCATCGCCATATAATTGCATCAAAAATGCTTGAACAATGGAGCACAGTGCAGAGCTCCTGTTGAGTGACTCCAAAAACTCAGGTGAAGCCTAGCAGACACTTTTGTAGCAGGCTGATAACATATTTAGGTGGTTTTGCCACCTTTTGGCTTTTAGCTCTGGAGCTTACAGCTTGCATTTGAAAGAACTTGCACAAGTTTTTTGACACTGTATGTACATGCTTACTTTCCATTGTCAATAGCAGTCTTCAGTCAGGCTCCGTTCCCTCTGACTTCAAACATGCTGTTGTGGAACCTATCCTTAAAAAGCAGAATCTGGACTCAACAGTTTTATCAAATTACAGAACAATCTCTAAAGTGCCTTTTTTGTCAAAAGTTCTGGAGAAAATTGTCCTTTTGTAGCTCCAGGCCTTCTTAGATAAATACGACATTGGTGAAGTATTCCAGTCTGGTTTTAAAACGCACCACAGTACTGAAACTGCTCTCTTAAAGGTTTTTAATGATCTTTTAACTTTTACTGACTCAGGAGATTCTGCCA